>NC_083771.1:48620661-48623161 GCF_963514075.1 Conger conger | reverse complement strand
TGAGTGAGTGAATGCTTGTGTGTGCATATGTATGTGTGAGGGTGTGTGTGTGTGTGTGTGTGTATGTGAGACTGTGTGTGTATTATGCGTGTGTGTGTGTGTGTGTGTGTGTGTGTGTGTGTGTGTGAGAGAGACTCTGTGTGTGTGTGTATGTGTATGCATGTGTGTGTGTGTGTGTGTGTGTGTGTGTGTGTGTGTGTGTGTGTGTGTGAGAGAGACTGTCTGTGTGTGTGTGTGGGTGTGTATATGTGAGACTGTGTATGTGTATGTGTGCGTGTGCGTGTGCGCGTGCGCGCCTGTGTGTGTATGTGAGTGAGTGAATGCTTGTGTGTGCATATGTATGTTTGAGGGTGTGTGTGTGTATGTGAGACTGTGTGTGTGTGTATTATGTGTGTGAGTGTGTGAGTGCGCACAGGCACACAGACGCAGGCGTGGTGCTGGTGGATGTGAGCTCCAGTGAGCTGCAGTTCTACAGCGTGATTTACCTCAGCATCGGGGTTCATCATCTCTGTCTCCATCCCTCACTGGCACTAATGTCGCCAAACGATCCTCGCTGAATCCCTCTGTCCTGTTACTCAACACAGGAGACGGGCGTAGAAATAGGAATACATCTAAGATGCTGTGAATTCAAATCTACATTCCGTTATACATGCGTTATAGTCCGTACATATTTGGACAGTGATGGGCTGCAATTCAAATAAAGTTCACTCCATATGGATGTGAATACCTGCCCAATTAAATCTGAGTGAACCATTTAAGAATGGCGTCACTTAAAAATAGCATTGTGGGTAGCCTCACTGGGTGATGCATTGTGGGTAGCCTCACTGGGTGTGGCATGATTGGTTGGCCAGTCAGCAGAGCTCAGTCAGCAGGGCTCAGTCAGCAGGGCTCAGTCAGCAGGGCTCAGTCAGCAGAGCTCAGTCAGCAGGGCTCAGTGAGCAGAGCTCAGTCAGCAGGGCTCAGTCAGCAGGGCTCAGTCAGTAGAGCTCAGTCAGCAGGGCTCAGTCAGCAGGGCTCAGTCAGCAGGGCTCAGTCAGCAGAGCTCAGTCAGCAGAGCTCAGTCAGTAGAGCTCAGTCAGCAGGGCTGAGTCAGCAGAGCTCAGTCAGCAGGGCTCAGTCAGCAGGGCTCAGTCAGCAGAGCTCAGTCAGCAGAGCTCAGTCAGTAGAGCTCAGTCAGCAGGGCTCAGTCAGCAGAGCTCAGTCATGTTGCTCTCTAGCGCCCCTGCTGGCCGCGGGGGCTCCCGCGGTGTGTCAGCCTCTGTCTGCGGTGGCGTGAGGAGAAGCAGCTGGTGACATCACGCGTGCCAGCTGTGCGTGCACGCCTGTCTACACTCCCCCACTTCAGCGTTCAGCTCACAACAAACATGGCCTCATAACTCTGAGAAGCCCTCCTCCATCCTGTTACATTCAATAAGCTGCAGCCAGCGCCAATCTGGCTAATGCACCAAGAAGAAGAAAAAAAGGAAGATAATGTAATGGATGTTGGCAGATTTCAGCTGCTGTGCGCTGCCATATGCCCACAGATACAGCACTGAGCACTGGACCACTCTCCTCACTGCACTCCCATATCCTATTCCCTCTGATATCAACATTCCCTCACTGCACTCCCATATCCTATTCCCTCTGATATCAACATTCCCTCACTGCACTCCCATATCCTATTCCCTCTGATATCAACATTCCCTCACTGCACTCCCATATCCTATTCCCTCTGATATCAACCATCCCTCACTGCACTCCCATATCCTATTCCCTCTGATATCAACATTCCCTCACTGCACTCCCATATCCTATTCCCTCTGATATCAACATTCCCTCACTGCACTCCCATATCCTATTCCCTCTGATATCAACATTCCCTCACTGCACTCCCATATCCTATTCCCTCTGATATCAACCATCCCTCACTGCACTCCCATATCCTATTCCCTCTGATATCAACATTCCCTCACTGCACTCCCATATCCTATTCCCTCTGATATCAACATTCCCTCACTGCACTCCCATATCCTATTCCCTCTGATATCAACATTCCCTCACTGCACTCCCATATCCTATTCCCTCTGATATCAACATTCCCTCACTGCACTCCCATATCCTATTCCCTCTGATATCAACATTCCCTCACTGCACTCCCATATCCTATTCCCTCTGATATCAACATTCCCTCACTGCACTCCCATATCCTATTCCCTCTGATATCAACCATCCCTCACTGCACTCCCATATCCTATTCCCTCTGATATCAACATTCCCTCACTGCACTCCCATATCCTATTCCCTCTGATATCAACATTCCCTCACTGCACTCCCATATCCTATTCCCTCTGATATCAACATTCCCTCACTGCACTCCCATATCCTATTCCCTCTGATATCAACATTCCCTCACTGCACTCCCATATCCCATTCCCTCTGATATCAATATTATATCAACATTCCCTCTGATATCAACATTATATCAACATTCCCTCTGATATCAACATTATATCAACATTCT
>NC_083771.1:48588161-48615661 GCF_963514075.1 Conger conger | reverse complement strand
TGTGTGTGTGTCGTATCACTTCCGTCTCAGCTTGTCTTTAAGGGCAGACGCTGACCGATTCCGGGCTCACGTCATGTGGATTGAGGATGTGTTGCGCTGTGTGCGGTTGGTTGTCATGGGGACAGAGAAGGCGTGCGTGCGGTTGGTTTTGGCCACAGGGGGCATCTTGAGTCAGCGCTTTCTGACGTGTGAAACTTATCCATCGATTAACCCCCGTGGCAGCCCTGGGCCCAGCGTCACGATGGAGCAGTCAGGTGACCGTGCCAGATGATCCTGGTGACTTCATGCAGAAGGGGCTGCAGGCCCGTGATTGATGGGTGTGGACGTCTCATGAAGATGGCGGACGAACAGGCTGTTTTGGAGGGGAGTCTGCGGGATTTCTCCCCTGGGCTGGAGCTCGCAAATTGGAGTCACAAAGCTTGACGGGATAAGACCCCGACACAAAAGATGTGGCTTTACCTGGACACTAATTTTCAGAAAGAGGCAGTCTGCCAGCCTGTAGACTAGTGGCTACATGACTGGGACTCGAGAGGTCGGTGTAGCCACAATAAGATCTGCACAGCTGTTTGGCTCTTAACCCTACAATACCCCATTGTCCCCTCCTGAGTCTAATCGACTTTAAGTCACTGTGGGTATGAGCAACAACTAAAACAAATACAAAATTACAACTCCTATGATTGTGCCCACTGTCTCAGGAGAGCTTCAGATTGGCTGTGATTTAATATTGGGTCTAAACTCAGTCTGACCGCAGTGGTGTTTGCCATTAGCGGGAATAGCTTACACTAACAGAAACAGAAGTAACAGAAGTGTTACTTATTCGTTTGAATGTCTTAAGCTGTTTGCCTTCAGCAAAGCAATGGTTTTTCACTGTTAGTTTCTATACAAGATCAAGAGTGTGGAACTTGTTTTGGATGTTTCTCAGAGTGAAACGCAATATGAATTATTGCTGTATTTCCTTTGAGCCCTCGTCGGTGAGGTGTTTCAGTTGGGCGCTGGTTTGGACCGGCTCGGTTACAGGAAGAGGCTGAAGTAGTATCTGATGTTATTTACAGTTTTGTGAAAGTGTGTATTCCGTCTGTGATGAAGGGTTGCTGGGGAACCGTAAGACGCTCTGTGGGTTTTAGGAGCGTCGCTTTTGCCAGCCTGTCTGGGTAAGACTGCGTACAGACGCTTGTTAATAACCTTTTGTTTACAGAAAATATTTGAGCTGAATGCTCAGTCTGCGCTCTGGGTTTATAACAGGACTCGCTGCTGTGGAGTCAGCTGCAGTGCTCCGTCCCAGGCTGTCTTTCCCACCCGTTAAGAATCCCAGAAATACCCTTCATTCCTTCTCCATCCCCCTCCACTGCTGCAAGTTTAATTCACGCTGTTTCTGCCTCCTGTAATTCTCTAATACCCTACGGCCTCCCTGACACCCCACTGACCCAAACGTCAACACTCCCGTTACTCAGACGAGCGTCTGCAGAAATGCTGACTCACCTGAGCTCCTGGCGTCACACCACACCCCCTTTAAACGCCTACACTGCCTCCCCATCGAGGCTCGTATCGATCGCACAACTCTGCTGACTGTCCGACTCAAGCCCTCAGCCACCTGGCCCCTCTGTACCTCACTCAGCCACCTGGCCCCTCTGTACCTCACTCAGTCACCTGGCCCCTCTGTACCTCACTCAGTCACCTGGCCCCTCTGTACCTCACTCAGTCACCTGGCCCCTCTGTACCTCACTCAGCCACCTGGCCCCTCTGTACCTCACTCAGCCACCTGGTCCCTCTGTACCTCACTCAGTGACCTGGCCCCTCTGTACCTCACTCAGTGACCTGGCCCCTCTGTACCTCACCCAGTCACCTGGCCCCTCTCTCCCTCACCCAGTCACCTGGGCCCTCTCTCCCTCACTCAGTCACCTGGCCCCTCTCTCCCTCACTCAGTCACCTGGCCCCTCTCTCCCTCACTCAGTCACCTGGCCCCTCTCTCCCTCACCCAGTGACCTGGCCCCTCTCTCCCTCACTCTCGTGTTCACTGTGTTCACTCCCCTTCACGCCCCACCCCACTGTACTCTCCATCCCCCGGCCCTGACTCTACCCAGCTGCTGTTGTGCCTCTGTGTCCTGTTCTTACCCGTTTCACTTTGTCAAGAGACCTTGGGTCCTGCAAAGGCGCTTTAGAAATAAAGTGCATTATTATTAGATTATAATATATTTTCAGAGACATAATTCCGTCTTTCTCTTGGCAAGGAAAGGTCATGCTTTGATTGGGTTTAGAGGGCTTATTTGTTTTGACATTTTTTCAATTATCAGGTTCCTGGTTCTGTTCCCTGGGAGTTGGACCCGTCATCGTGTACACGGTTTGTGAGCATTCTTCCTCTCCGTGTCAGAAATAGCCGGGTAATGTCTGGAGCTCTGGTGTGAAGCCCAAAAATACGTGGACAGTGCGGTCACTCTGCAGACACAGCTGGCTCTGCGGTGACCTCACCCCTCAGGATCTCTGACTGGAGGCTCTGTGTTTACAGACGAGACACGGGAGGGGGAACCATCATCAAACCCGGGCAGGTGGGAGGTGTTCCACCCCCTGCCCCGTTGTTTAGGAGCCAGATGAAGAGAGAGTCCAGTGCAGGGCGGTTTTCAGCTGCTTGCTGTTGTCCTCGCCCGTGTAATAACAGCTGGCTGCAGCCTCCGTTCTGTGACAGACGTGCTTTGAAGCGGAGACTTGTGTAGCGTGACGATCCTGAGAGAGGAGTCGTCGCATCACCTTGTTACATTACTGTTCTTTAGCTGCTGCTTTTATCCAAAGCGGCGTACAGTTGATTAGACTAAGCAGGGGACAATCCTCCCCTGGAGCAATGCAGGGTTAAGGGGCCTTGCTCAAGGGCCCAACGGCTGTGCGGATCTTATCTTGGCTACACCAACCTTCTGGGTCCCAGTCATGGACCCCCCCCCCCCCATGATAGCTGTGTCTCTGAATGTGTGCTATAATAAATCCCAAACCCAAACAAAAAATATTTGTGAATATTTGATACCCATTGTTTGTACTGTAGCTTCACCGTTTCCATTTTTGCGTTGTGCTGCTGTTTTTCTGGCCCCGTTCTGCAACGCCAACCCCCTCCCCCCTCCCCCTTTATCACTCACACGTTTCCTCCTCCCTCTCGCTCCTGCCTGATCTCAGCGTTGAGAAGTGTCTGGGAAAAAGGGGGAAGATTCATGCCCAGTGCGAAGAAAGATGGCTTGTGTTGACAGAAGTTATGAAGACACTTTTATGTCCGTCTCTCTCTCCGCATGGTACCTCCTCCCTCACCCTCCTGTTTCATAACTCTCATCCTCCGTATGAATACATCACATCTGCTGAGGCCACAGCGCTGCGATAAAACCTCACTGTGGATTCCTGAACACAGGCTACGCAGATACGGCCTAAAAATGCCCTCAAACCGTGGACCTCGCTTATTGCCTGGTTAACGGCCAGTTGTCACACACACTGGATCTTAAGAAGATATACTTTATTGAACCCCGATTTATTTAAATCCTCTGCATTTGACCCATCCGAGTTGCTGAGGAGCAGTGCAGCGCCCGGGGAGCAATGTGGGGTTAAGGGCCTTGTTCAAGAGCTGTGCAGATTTTATCCTGGCTACATGACCCACCAAACTTTCAGGTCCCAGTCATATACCTTAGCTAGTAGGCTACAGGCTGCCCCGAATCACTGGCCGACGAAAGCTGGTTGCTGTGAGGACTACAGTGTGCTGTTTGTTTGGGTGATTTGAAGGTCAGAAAGTAAATGTACGTTTTCGCAGAGTCAGCATGCACTAGTTCATACACTGGAGCAGCTGGCTGTAATTCAACACTCCCAACACACCAGGCCTGGGTCGCCCCCTCACAAACACAGTGTTGATTGATTTCTGAGGGGAACCTCACAGAAATGTATCAAGCACCAGTGCTCCTCAATCAAATAACATTGAGTTTCTCTGGATGTGCGTTTCACGTTGCCAAACAGCCTCCGTTCTCCGCTGGCCTCTGCGTGTCGGCTGTACTCTGGGTGGGAGTGTTCGCTCCGCGGTTAGTGAGAGATTAGAGGAGCGCATGAGTGGTGACAGCACCATTACGCCGTATCAGACAGGTATTTACGACTTCAAACGCGCTTTAATATGGATCACTTTCGATCAGCCAGGATTAGGATTGAATGAAGTGCAGTAATGATGAGCAGAAACATCGCAGTGCTGTTCCTCAGCCCGGACCCTAATTACTGTCTCTGTTTGTGTGTGCGTGTGCGCCTGAGATTTAACATCAGAATAATATTGTCCATCATGCGGATAGTCCTATAGATCATCTAAGTGTATACATTGTAGATTTTAAATAGTTTTTGTGTGCATTGTTTGATGTGCTTAATGCCCAATGGCATCGCTGTGTAGTTGTGTGTCTTGCCTGAAAGATCGTTATTAACCTTGAAATAAATAAGTGCGTTATTCATAAAAGGAGGTGGATTATCAGGTGCTTCTGTAGTTATCTCCTAAATGGTTAAATGCATCCCGCGTGCTCCCAGCCCGTTCCCCAGAGCAGCTATAATTATATTTGTGCGCATTGAGGGAATTAGCCTGGGACACATAAATAATGCTCTGCGCTTCTCTTTGTATCTGTCTGAATAGGGGGGAAGTGTTCAAATTAACACAACAAAAGCCTTCCCTCGCTTCTGCGAGCCCCCTAGCCCCCCCCCACCCCCCCCACCCCACGTCTGATGTGCTGTAATTATGACATCCTCAGCCGAGCCAAACACGGAAACGCAGGAGCGGGGACCAGAGCTGGGAGTGAGAAAAACAACATGGCCGCCGCCCAGCGCCGCGAACGAGCAGCGCGACCTGGCACACAGCGCGTACCGCTAATTATCCCCGCCCTGCGATCAACCCCTCAACTAGCCCTGCGATCAACCGCTCAACTAGCCCTGCGATCAACCGCTCAACTAGCCCTGCGATCAACCGCTCAACTAGCCCTGCGATCAACCGCTCAACTAGCCCTGTGATCAACCCCTCAACTAGCCCTGCGATTAACCCCTTAACTAGCCCTGCGATTAACCCCTCAACTAGCCCTGCGATCAACCTCTCAACTAGCCCTGCGATTAACCGCTCAACTAGCCCTGCGATTAACCCCTCAACTAGCCCTGCGATTAACCGCTCAACTAGCCCTGCGATCAACCGCTCAACTAGCCCTGCGATCAACCGCTCAACTAGCCCTGTGATCAACCGCTCAACTAGCCCTGCGATTAACCCCTCAACTAGCCCTGCGATCAACCGCTCAACTAGCCCTGCGATTAACCGCTCAACTAGCCCTGCGATTAACCGCTCAACTAGCCCTGCGATCAACCGCTCAACTAGCCCTGCGATCAACCGCTCAACTAGCCCTGCGATTAACCTCTGGCAGGGCAGGGCAGAGGGCGGGGCGGGTGGGGCGGGGGGGGGGTGGAACAGATCGGCCAATGAGGTGGGGGTGGGGCTTGGTTCTGGTTCAATCAGACCATGTCTCCTGTGTTCAGTTACATTACATGACATTACATTACATTACATGGTTTTTAGCAGACACTTTTTTCCAAAGCGTCGTACAAAAAACTGCATATCAAGGTCATAGAACAAATAGGATAAAGTACCATTGACGTATGATTGGTTGTGAAGCCATGAACACAAAAGCTAGGTAGGCAAAGTCTGTAACTACCATACCGAGACATCTACAACTTCCGGAACTGCAGTACCAAGACAAATGCTAATGCTAACTTTCTAGATTAAGGTACAGAATTCCTTTTTTTAATTTATATTTTTTCCCTTTTTCTCCCAATTTGGTAGCCAATTGGACCCCGTCTGATTCAATTAGAGCCAGTATTAGATACACCGCCCACACCCCGTCCCTCGGCGGTCGGCAGGAGAGCGATACGCCTTCTTCAAGCCGTCTCGTCTCACAAGTTGTAACCGTGATTCCGAGGCGCCCGAGGTGCTTATTGTGCGGCGATCTACTAACCCTGCCAAGTCCCTCCCTCTGGAGCAGCGAGCCAATTATTGCTGCTCCACGTGAGCCGGCCAAACTTGTCTTTTGGCAGGACCGGGAATCGAACCCCGGTCCCCGGTGTGCCACTGCAGCGAACTGCAACCGCAAGTCTGCTGCGTCTTAGCCTGTTGCGCCACCACGGCTCTAAAAGAGTTTTTTAAAAGCGTCGGTTTATTATGGTGATGGAACGACAGTAAAGGACGCGTCGTTCTGCAGCAGACCCAGGTCAAAAGCGTGACAGTTTTGGATTAAGATCCTGTCTATTCTGTGCTCTACTGAGCACGCCTGGTGGATTGGAACTCGTGGAACACTCCTGAAAAGTGCAGTCCCTCCCCGCCTTCTGGTCCTCTTGGGTGTCTCAGTTGCACCAGGCAAAATAAATCGAGCACAGAAAAAAAGTAAAAATTGTAAACATAAATTGAAGAACTCATTTGAAAGGGCTGAAGAAATGTTAAGGATTCTGTGAATGTTTTAAATGATTGCTATGTGACCAGGGATCATCAAACCACAGTCCTTTGAGGGCTGAGAACTGCTGGTTTTCCCCCCTCCTTTTACCTGGGAGTCAGGTGTGAAGACAGTCTGGCCAATCAGCACTAATTGTTCGGCGAAATACCTGGGTGAAAAGAAAACCAGGGCCGGATTTGGATTCGAGGTCCTGATTTGATGATTGCTGCATTATGACTGCTGTTATGTACATACCGTGAATCACATTTAGGCTCCTGTGTTTTTACATTACATTACAGGCGTTTAGCAGACGCTCTTATCCAGAGCGACGTACAGTGAAGTGCAGATCGAACACAGGGACGAGTGCGATGAGGACCCGAGAGGAAAGCGGGGTTTGCGTCTCTGTTGATGTTGACGGCGATTCTGGTTCCAGTGAAAGCAGCTGGTTGGCTTTGCATTAACCATCCGCATGGGATTTCAGAAAAAAAACAAAACATGACCTCAGTTGCTCTTTCTTATTTCTCTGGAACTGGAGGCAGGACTTACGGTTGTGCCCGGGGAAAGGCCTGCGTTTCTGTGGAACGTTCCCGACTGAGTGTGTGTTTTTCTAAGAGAGTCTCAGAAGGACCCTCTGGGCCACCGGTGAATGGGCGGATTCACTCCTGCGAGCGTGAGAGAGTATGTGTGTGTGTGTGTGTGTGTGTGTGTGTGTGTGAGTGTGTGTGTGAGTGTGTGTGTGAGTGTGTGAGTGTGTGTGTGTATGTGTGTGTGTGTGTGTGTGTGTGTGTGTATGTGTGTGTGTGTGTGTGTGTGTGTGTGTGTGTGTGTGTGAGTGTGTGTGTATGTGTGTGTGTCTGTGTGTATGTGTGTGTGTGTGTGTGTGTGTATGTGTGTGTATGTGTGTGTATGTGTGTGTGTGTGTGTGTGTGTGTGTGTGTGTGAGTGTGTGTGTGTGAGTGTGTGTGTGTGAGTGTGTGTGTGTGTGTGTGTGAGTGTGAGAGTGTGTGTGTGTGTGAGTGTATGTGTGAGTGTATGTGTGAGTGTGTGTGTGTGTGTGTGTGTTTGAGTGTGTGTGTGTGTGTGTGTGTGTGTGAGTGTGTGTGTGTGTGTGTGTGTGTGTGAGTGTGTGTGAGTGTGTGTGTGTGTGAGTGTGTGTGTGTGTGTGTGTGTGAGTGTGTGTGTGTGTGTGTGTGTGTGTGTGTGTGTGTGTGTGTGTGTGAGTGTGTGTGTGTGAGTGTGTATGTGTGTGTGTGTGTGTGTGTGAGAGTGTGTGTGTGTGTGTGAGTGTGTGTGTGAGTGTGTGTGTGTGTGTGTGTGTGTGTGTGTGTGTGAGTGTGTGTGTGAGATGCAGGCGATGGCGATAAGGAGCTTACTGTATGTTCGGGGGGAGTTATTAATTGCCATTGTGTGAAGTGGCTCCATGCTTTGTGTGACAGGAAGTCATTTGGGTCCGACAGGAAAGGCAAACTTTTTTTTTTTCATGCGATTAACTCCGCTTATGAATTTGAAAACGGGCCCAATGTTATTCCTCTTAATTAAAATAATTAAGACAAGGGCTAATATTTCTAAAAAGTAATTGGTTTGCCTGCTATAAAAGAACCACTTTATTCCCCCTTCCCATCTCCCCCCCCTGAGCTAAACACAATTATCGCTCTGCTTTCTTCCATAGCGGACCTCATGGGGAATCGGTTGCTTGTTTTAATGAACTTTTATTTTCTGTGAATGTCCTGAACTTTGAGCAGATATGGCGCGCTCTTATTTTGGAATACCCAACAGAGGAAATGTTGGGTTACGCAGGCTGATGAAACACGATAAACGGCTGAGATTATTATATATTATTATTATTATCTACTGTAAATAATTAACTCTACAGAATCAGAATCAAGGCTGTAGGTTATCCCCGGAGGTCTGAAAGAGTTATAAAAAAAAATTGTTTTTAATTATAATAATTTGCTACATTTGGCAGGAATTTCTCCACGTCAACAAGAAAGGTTTGGGTGGAGAGCTCCACAGTGATGTAAGAGCTGTGCTGTTCTCTCTTTGTCAAGAAAATGAAACTTGGCTCATTAAAGTGAAAATATTGGGAGGAGATGGCTTCTGTTAACCAAAATCTGCTGCCACCATAAACGTGTCACAGAATTTTATAGTTTTTTGCATGAATCTCTATTTCTCTCTCACTCTCCCTCCCTCTTTTGGTCTTTCTCCATGCCTTTTGCTTTTTGCTTTCCTCCCTTCCTCTCTCTCTATTTCTCCATATCTCTCGCTCTCTCTCTCTCTCTCCTCTAAATCTTTCCCTTTAATGTAATGTAACTGTCTGTCTTTTCATATGTTTGTATTTGTTTGTTTATTGGTAGTATTATTGAGAAGGTAGTTATTGTGTTGAAGGAATTCATGTCCAAATAAACGGGTATTAAATAAATTCTCTCTCCTCCTCTCCCCCTTTCCTCCTCTCTCTCGCTCTCCCTCTCTCTCTCTTCCTCTCCCTCTCTCTCTCTTCCTCTCGTCTCTCTCTCTCTCTCCCTCTCTCTCCCTCTCTCCCCCCCCTCTCTCTCCCTCTCTCTCTCCCCCTCTCCCTGCAGATGCAGCAGCTGTTCTATGAGAACTACGAGCAGAACAAGAAGGGCTTCATCCAGGAGCTGCAGAGCAGCAAGATCCACGGCGCCATCACGCTGCACCCCAACAAGCGTCCGGCCTACCAGTACCGTCTCCACGGCTACCTGCTGGCCCGCCGGATCTCCGAGCTCCGGCACCGCACGGTGCGGCTGCACCGGGAGGGCGTGGCGATGAGCCGGCTGACCCGGTCCGAGCCGCGGCCGCAGGACCAGCGGCTGGGCGCCCCGCCCTCCTACACGCGGTACCAGCCGGCCGAGCGCGGAGACGTGATCGAGTGGGACTTCCTCACGGGCCGCCACCTGTACGCGGGCGGGGCCGGGGACGGGCAGGGGCCCCGGCAGGGCCTGGGGCCCGCGCTGAGGGCCGCCCTGGAGGACACCGTGCTGCAGGTCATGGAGATGATCAACGAGAACTCCAAGGCGCGCGGACGCGTCATCGACTTCAAGGAGATCCAGTACGGCTACCGGCGGCTGGACCCGCTGCACGGGGCGGAGTACGTCCTGGACCTGCTGCTGCTCTACAAGAAGCACAAGGGCCGCAAGGTGACGGTGCCCGTGCGCCGGCACGCCTACCTGCAGCAGTCCTTCAGCCGGCCCTTCTTCAGCGAGGACGAGGAGCTGGACGCCGCCGCGCTGGCCGAGGCCGTCAACGCCGACGCCCAGGGCTTCTCCTTCCTGCCCAGCTCCCTGAGGATCTTCTCCCCCTTCGGGCCCCCCGGGGGGGCGGCGGGGGGCGCCTGGGCGGGCGCACGGGGGCAGCAGAAGGTCCACATCCTGGTGCCGCTGACGGGACGCTACGACATCTTCGCGCGCTTCATGGAGAACCTGGAGAAGACGTGCCTGGGCCCCGCGCAGAACGTGCGGCTCACCGTGGTCCTCGTGGACAACGACAGCAACCAGGACCGGGACCGGCACCTGGAGCTGATCCGGCGGTACCGCGGCCGGTTCCCCCAGGCCGAGCTGTCCGTGGTGCCCCTGGCGGGGGGCTTCTCGCGGGGCCTGGCCCTGGAGACGGGCTCCTCGCCGCTGGCCAACGACTCGCTGCTCTTCTTCTGCGACGTGGACTTGCTCTTCGACGCCGAGTTCCTGCAGCGTTGCCGGGACAACGCGGTGAGGGGGAGGCAGGTCTACTTCCCCGTGGTGTTCAGCCAGTACGACCCCAAGGTGGTGTACGGCGGCGGGGCCCCGCCCGCGGCCGGCGGGTTCGTCTTCACCAAGAAGAGCGGCTTCTGGAGGGAGTACGGCTTCGGCATCGCCTGCGTCTACAAGGGCGACCTGCTGCGGGCGGGGGGCTTCGACACCTCCATCCAGGGCTGGGGCCTGGAGGACGTGGACCTCTTCACCAAGGTGCTGAACTCGGGCCTGCGGGCCTTCCGCAGCCAGGAGCCGGGCGTCGTGCACGTGTACCACCCGGTGCACTGCGACACGGGCCTGGACCCCAGGCAGTACCGCATGTGCGTGGGCTCCAAGGCCAGCACCTACGCCTCCGGGCTGCAGCTCGCCCAGCTCTGGCAGGAGAAGCACCTGGGCCTCGCCTACAACGCCACGTCTGACTCCTGACATTCCCAACCCTGCCACGGCTCCGCGGGAGACTTACCTCAGTTCTGCGCCCAGAAGAAATGTGCAGAGAGGCAATGGGGTCTGTGTGTGTGAGTGTGTGAGTGTGTGAGTGTGTGAGTGTGTGTGTGTGTGTGTGTGTGTGAGTGTGTGAGTGTGTGAGTGTGTGAGTGTGTGAGTGTGTGTGTGTGTGTGTGTGTGTGTGAGTGTGTGAGTGTGTGTGTGTGTGTGTGTGTGTGAGAGTGTGTGAGTGTGTGTGTGAGAGTGTGTGTGTGTGTGAGTGTGTGAGTGTGTGTGTGTGTGTGTGTGTGTGTGTGAGAGTGTGTGAGTGTGTGTGTGAGAGTGTGTGTGTGTGTGAGTTAGAGAGACTGTGTGTGGGTTTCTGAGAGAAAAGCTGTGCGTGTGGGTGAGAAAGATTGAGTGTGAGAGAGTGTCTGAGAGAGAGAGAATGGGAGAGTGTCTGAGAGAGAGAGTGTGAGAGATATTGAGAGAGGGAGAGTGTGAGAGAGAGTGTGGGAGAGATATTGAGAGGCAGAGAGTGTGTGTGTGTGTATGAGAGAGAGAGAGATAGAGCGGGAGTGCGTGAGGGAGATATTGAAAGAGGGAGAGTGTGAGAGAGATATTGAGAGAGGGAGAGTGTGTGAGGGAGATATTGAGAGGCAGAGAGAGTCCTCGGGTTAAGGTACGCTCGACAGTTTGAGTTACTTTGTGCAATTTTTTTTCTTCCTTCTTTCAAAGTGTCATTTTTTTTGTCAACAGCGTCTTCCAAAGTACATTCACAGCACAGCTGAGTCTGTGTCTCTCCGCGCTCACGTAACGACACTGACACTTTCTCTCCTCCTCCTCCTCCTCCTCCTCTCTTTCTTTCTTCCCACCATCAGGAGATCTGACAGTATTCTCAGGAGCATCTTTCTCTCCATGTCCTGACCAGTCAGTGTACAGACTGCTCCGAGCCAGCCACTTCCTGTCTGCACAGGAAGTCCGCTTCTCCCAATGCGATGATGACAACAACAACAATAATAATAATGATGACAATGAAAATAATAATAATAATAATAGTAATAATAATGAAGATAACATACTGAAAGTACCACAAATGTGCTTTAAATTTCCCACACGGGAAGGGACTGTAAATTACTTTTCTAATTTATATGAAGAATGAAAAATATGTAAACAGAATGTTCTTCATCTGCAGTATTTTATAAAAATGTGTGAATGGTTTTGATGACTGTATCTTTATTTTTTAGTAGATATATTTCCATGATGTAAACAGGTACTGGATACCGGACGTCAGCTGTCTTCTCGATATAATTTCGACCATGGAAACAAAAAAAACATCCCATAATATCATTCCGTCTTTTGTGATCATGCTTCACAGAGAAGAACAAAGCATTTTGCCTGATCTGTGGCTTTCAACTCGTTCAGTTTGCTGGCAAGAACAAAAAAGTGATATTAAAAGGGGTTATTTATAATAAAAATATTACAATTCTACCGTGTGTCAGTGTTGTATCAGTTCTTAGCACTGCGTCGTTTAGCGAACTCAAGGGGAAAGCATATGAACACCACGCACTGTTATATCAGTGTTCTAGTCCATAAACAGTATTCTGATTCGGTATAATTTATTCCCACGGTTTATGCACAATAGGTGTCTTTTGCAGCGTGCTTGAGGCTTCAGCTCCCAATGCTGATGTCGGTTATTTCACACTGAGCACAAATGATCTTTCATCATATTATCCCTGACATAATTTAAGACAGTGTGGGGAAATGTGGAACATTAGAGTGATTTATAAATGATTATTACCTCAGCGGTGGAATCAAATCTCGAACAGCCCACCCGAAGAAGACGTTCATCAGCGCCCACCCGCCCACCCAGGCAGAGTTTGTGAGACACATTGTATCATTAACAGACAAAATGGCCGCCCATCCCTCTTCACTGAGTGAGGGCTCGAAGGCTTCAGATGGGTTTGGGGGTTTCATTAGGAAACCCGTGATTGGTTAAGCCTGCCATCACTCTTGCGGTATTAAAGGACGTGGAGCCGTGATTGGCTAGGCCTCGCCATCAGTCTGGCGGTATTAAAGATCGTGGAGCCGTGATTGGCTAGGCCTCGCCATCACTCTCGCGGTATTAAAGATCGTGGAGCCGTGATTGGCTAGGCCTCGCCATCACTCTCGCGGTATTAAAGATCGTGGAGCCGTGATTGGCTAGGCCTCGCCATCACTCTCGCGGTATTAAAGATCGTGGAGCCGTGATTGGCTAGGCCTCGCCATCACTCTCGCGGTATTAAAGATCGTGGAGCCGTGATTGGCTAGGCCTCGCCATCACTCTCGCGGTATTAAAGATCGTGGAGCCGTGATTGGCTAGGCCTCACCATCACTCTCACGGTATTAAAGATCGTGGAGCCGTGATTGGCTAGGCCTCGCCATCAGTCTCGCGGTATTAAAGATCCTGGAGCCGTGATTGGCTAGGCCTCGCCATCACTCTCGCGGTATTAAAGATCCTGGAGCCGTGATTGGCTAGGCCGCTGTTTGAAGTCGAGTGTAACAGAAGAGAAAAGGTAATTAGCTCCTTTGGCACGCAGCTCCAATTCACTGGAGGGGAGGGTGGGAGGGAGGGAGGGAGAGGGATAGAGGGAGGGATAGAGCACATTTCTGTCTTTCATTTTTGTTTTATTTTGCTGACTCTGAGCTAGTTTTTGCTGTTGAATAACAGATGTTTTTTGCCTTATTCTCATAAAGGCAGAGCTTCACTGTGCTTTGTAAATAAATAAATCTGACAGAATACAGTGCATAAATAGTCATTGAGGTCATGAATAAAAAACACCTGTTTTCAACTTTGCGGGCGATTAAATATTAAAGACTTGCTTGTGTGACATTGTAATCACTCTCGCTAAAGAGTTCAATATGAGAGCAGAACTCTTAGGAATGTTTGACAGATCTACTACTGCATATTTGTAATGTGTTTGCTGCGGTTTTAGTAGAAAATGTTTTTATATTTTTAAGTTCTGTGCAGAGGGGCAGGGAGAGGAAGGCTGCACTAGAAGAAAATAATCTGTTTCACTCTTGTCATGAGAATTCTCTGAAATAGAAAGTATTAGCTTGTTTTAAGTAAGTATTTGCTTGACAAGTGCAATGTTCTTGCCCCGTTGGCAGAATCTTGAAATGAGACAAACTATCTCACCACATTGGTAATATTTTATTTATTTAAACTTATTCCGTCTAAATATAAGACTTATATTCTTGTTGACACTGACTTATTCTTTGGTTTTTGCAATGTGTCCTAGAACATCTCAGTGGCAGTTATTAAGGGAGCCAGGTACAGAGCTGACATAAGAGAGACCTAGACCAGCCAGGTTTCAGTTACCACTGGACGACTCTCTTTGCAATTAACTGAATGTGAAATGCACTATGGGTACTGTGGTCCTTCAGATCTAATTCACTAAAATGGATCCAGTTTCCAACACTAGCTGAAACTGCCAAGCTTTTTAATCATCAACAACTACAGTATGCTCCTTGGCAAACGGTTTGTGGAAATCATATTTACATGATTATGGCCCTTTTGATATACTGTTTTAATGTGACATAATGTATTAGAAATGATTCTGAAATGCCTTATAAGTAAAAAGAAAAAAATAATGAATTCATGCAAGAATTCTGTGTGCCAGTTCTACACAACACATACGGTATGTATTTTTGATTTTCTGTATGCTCTATGTGTTTCTTTTATATTTTTAAAAACCTTTTGCCCTTGGGTGTAGAAACAGGATTAAACCTGATGTATGATAATTAATACACTCCTGTATCTCTCACTGGGTCATGTGTTCAGCTCCAAACCCTCCTGTATATCTCACTGGGTCATGTGTTCAGCTCCAAACCCTCCTGTATCTCTCACTGGGTCAGGTGTTCAGCTCCAAACCCTCCTGTATCTCTCACTGGGTCATGTGTTCAGCTCCAAACCCTCCTGTATCCCTCACTGAGTCATGTGTTCAGCTCCAAACCCTCCTGTATCTCTCACTGGGTCATGAGTTCAGCTCCAAACCCTCCTGTATCTCTCGCTGGGTCATGTGTTCAGCTCCAAACCCTCCTGTATCTCTCACTGGGTCATGTGTTCAGCTCCAAACCCTCCTGTATCTCTCACTGGGTCATGTGTTCAGCTCCAAACCCTCCTGTATCTCTCACTGGGTCATGTGTTCAGCTCCAAACCCTCCTGTATCTCTCACTGGGTCATGTGTTCAGCTCCAAACCCTCCTGTATCTCTCGCTGGATCATGTGTTCAGCTCCAAACCCTCCTGTATCTCTCACTGGGTCATGTGTTCAGCTCCAAACCCTCCTGTATCTCTCACTGGGTCATGTGTTCAGCTCCAAACCCTCCTGTATCTCTCACTGGGTCATGTGTTCAGCTCCAAACCCTCCTGTATCTCTCGCTGGGTCATGTGTTCAGCTCCAAACTGTGCACTAAATCTTGCGTCAGCGGGGGAAATGTTAGACAGGAAGCCAGCGCTGCCAGTTCTGCCTTTAAGGTCTTTTTGAAACGCGTGTGCGTTTGGCCTCCCGCCCCTGCGTCTCAGACAGAATAATGAGTGCTGTATGGGGCCCACGCCAGCGCAGCTATCTTAGAGCGCACATGTCGCCTCCTCTGACTGGGCCTGCCTGGCTTTATTCGGGGTAGCTCAGAGGTGAGATGAGACGGTGTAAGGTCCCTGGGTCTGTGTGGGCGGAGGGGGGAGGGGGGAGGGGGGTGTTTACAGATGGGGGGGAAGTGTTGTTTGAGTAGAAGGATTAGAGCTGGGTTCTGGGATGTATGGGTGTGTGTGTGTGTGGCAGATTTCACTGAGAGCTGGGCTTTGTTAGAGATACAGAATTTGGTTTTGGGTGTTTGTCTCGACAGGAAGTTTGGGGGAGACGGGGTTTGTGTGAAGAAGAATTTGGATGCAGCTGGGTTCTGTTAGAGCTACAGAGTTAGATGTGGGCCTGGGTTCTGTTAGAGCTACAGAGTTAAATGTAGGACCGGGTTCTGTTAGAGCTACAGAGTTAGATGTAGGCCTGGGTTCTGTTAGAGCTACAGAGTTAGATGTAGGCCTGGGTTCTGCTAGAGTTACAGAGTTAGATGTAGGCCTGGGTTCTGTTAGAGCTACAGAGTTAGATGTGGGACCGGGTTCTGTTAGAGATGCAGTTAGACATTTAGGGTGCTTGGGGGACAGGATGGGTTACAGTCTCATACACTACCCTGCCAAATCCTAGTTTGCCAACGTGAGAATTGACCTGGTCATGAGCTGGTCTAGCTGGGTATGAGCTGTTCCAGATAACCAGATAGTGCTCAACCAGCTAACCAGCCATTTCAAAGCATAGCTTGAGCTGGTTAGACCATGCCAAGCTGGGAGCTGGTCTGAACTCGTCAACCAGCTACCACCTGTTTCAAAACCTAGCTTGAGCTGTTTTTTCAGCAGACGGTGTCTGTTTGAGAGAAAGGAAAGGCAGGTTTGTGGTTTTGACCTTATGGGTCATAGAAGCCCTCCGATATCCGTGAATACACAACCTGAGAGATACAGGCTCAGTTACTGTGCTGCTGTAATTCTGTATCCACATCAGTGCTAAAAACATAACAATAAACTCCACAGCAGAGTAATATAAGCTAAATCTGCACCGGTAGTTCCTTCAGGAAAAACAAAAACATAATAACATAAACGGGCCATTCAGTCCAGCAATGCTCGCCTTTTCCTGCCACTAAAGTGTACCTACTGCTTAGTTTCCCTAACAGCTAAACGGTATCTAGCACCATATCTGCCTCCACTGCATGACCTGGCAAGCTTTTCCACACAGTGACCAATCTCTGTGTGAAAAAACACTGATAGGGAATACTGAAGCTATCAGAAGATCTGAGTGCTTACGGAGTGACAGTGTTGTATGAGAACAGGCAGGATAACGTTTCTGTCAGGCCTCTTCAGAAGCCCATGTTCTGCAGCGAGCGGGGAATCGTTTCATAACAGGGCCTCCCGGAGTGCTGTGATCTCGCTGTGAAGCGCCCTGTCACGTTCAAGTGTCCCGCTGCTGTTCCTGTGACACGCTCAGATTTCAACGCCCTGCTGTGAAATCCAGCGATGCCGGCTTAACAACAGAGCTGCTCAAGCCAGCGGTCATAACGCTGGTCTAGCTGGGTATGAGCTGGTCATAAAGCTGGTCTAGCTGGGTATGAGCTGGTCATAAAGCTGGTCTAGCTGGGTATGAGATGGTCATAAAGCTGGTCTAGCTGGGTATGAGCTGGTCATAAAGCTGGTCTAGCTGGGTATGAGCTGGTCATAAAGCTGATCTAGCTGGGTATGAGATGGTCATAAAGCTGGTCTAGCTGGGTATGAGATGGTCATAAAGCTGGTCTAGCTGGGTATGAGCTGGTCATAAAGCTGGTCTAGCTGGGTATGAGCTGGTCATGAAGCTGGTCTAGCTGGGTATGAGCTGGTCATAAAGCTGATGTAGCTGGGTATGAGCTGGTCATGAAGCTGGTCTAGCTGGGTATGAGCTGGTCATAAAGATGCTCTAGCTGGGTATGAGCTGGTCATAAAGCTGGTCTAGCTGGGTATGAGCTGGTCATGAAGCTGGTCTAACTGGGTATGAGCTGCTCATAAAGCTGTTCTAGCTGGGTATGAGCTGGTCATGAAGCTGGTCATAAGCTGGTCTAGCTGGGTATGAGCTGGTCATAAAGCTGGTCTAGCTGGGTATGAGCTGGTCATAACGCTGGTCTAGCTGGGTATGAGCTGGTCATAACGCTGGTCTAGCTGGGTATGAGCTGGTCATAAAGCTGGTCTAACTGGGTATGAGCTGGTCATAAAGCTGGTCTAACTGGGTATGAGCTGGTCATAAAGCTGTTCTAGCTGGGTATGAGCTGGTCATAAAGCTGATCTAGCTGGGTATGAGCTGGTCATAAAGCTGGTCTAGCTGGGTATGAACTGGTCAACCAGATAGTGCTGCCAGCTTGCCTGAGCTGTTACCAGCTGTTTTTTAACTGAGTTAACTGCAATATTAGATGCCTACATGAGACAGCTCATTCTGACTCCTGGACTGATGGTGATAATCTGGTGTCCAATAGTTGTCAATATTGCTGACATAATAACTGCTCATTGACCAATCAGAATCGAGTATCCCAGGCTGTAGCAGGAGGTGATGTTTGACCTTTGACCTTTCTCTTCTTCAGAGATGACTGGCAGTGGTCTGAGGATCCTTCAGTGTAATAGCAGTACGAGACATTGAGGGGAACTCTGTTCTAACACTGTTCTAACACTCTTCTAACATGGTTCTAACAATGTTCCAACACTGTAACTCCTCTGTGGTTTAGAGGAAGAGTTGGACAGGCAGTAGAGTAAAAACAAGAAACCAAACCGAACCGCCCCATCCAATTACTGTGAGTGTTTGGGGCGTGTCCAAACCCCAGAGCCAAATGAACACACAGATGCCTTGTGCACAGATTGTCTTTCCTTCTTGAAGTTGCCCCGTGATATTCAGAAGATTCCGAGCAAAGAAAGAAAATTAAATGAAATTGAAACCAGCGTAATTTGTCATACATAATGAAACACACGTTTTAATGCATTTCTTGACACAATGACGGATGCATTTACTTGAATGGCAGTGCAAGACACCCCACTGATAACATTACATTACAAAGAGATTACGTTGAATTTTATTTAGCAGATGCCTTTATCCAATGTGATTTACAGTGAGTGCATCCCGCAGGTCATTAGAACAACTACAGAACACATACAGATGCACCAACATCACTGCTCCTCCGCAGTGGGTATAATTAAGACAGGAACTAAACTGGAACATTGAAATGGAAGATCTTTATCGTGAGTCAAGGGGACCTGTTTCCCTTTGGCAGATTGAGATAGTTTTATGACACCAAGTGACCTCGCGTTATGCCACAGTGAGCCTAGCATCCTGAATAAGCATGTTTATGTCGCCCTTCATAACATTTAGCCTTTAGGCAGGTGATGTTCTTGGTTATGTCACATTTGGTAGAACGCATTGTATAAGTAAGTGTTATGTCTCCCTTTATGAAGTATGAAGTTTGCTTATGTATGGTTTATGAAGCCATTAAGTCGTGTTTATGAAGGCCCTACATATGATTTATAAAGCCTTTATAAGCAAGGCTGTGTTTAAAGTGTGACCGAACATCCTAACTGCATATTTGTGCTCTCACACCTCACCGGGTTAAACCTACACTACTGGATGCTTCAGCAAATCCAAAAATAAATAAATAAATAAATAAATAAAATAGAAATAAAACAGTGATTGGATGTCATCTATTCTCAGGAGCCGGCCCTCTGCCTTCCACTCAGTCAGCGAGCTCTTGACGTTGCTTGCACGCTGAAGCGTGTAACCGGGAAAGGTTAATGGCGTAATTACATAATTATAATGAGCTATGGCCTGGGGATAAATTACCTGGAGCCATCAAACGCCGTCTGTCTGAAATGCCACTGCGCCGGTCAACGCGGCCAATCAGAACAGCCATATATCAGCGGGGTCCTGACGACGCCCGTCCTCAGAAAATAGACCGCACCACTCCGTGCGTATCCAGTTAGCGACGGGGTTATCGAATAACAATACAGACCCACTCACTGCCTCAGAGGGAGCTGCACACTGTAATCAGCCAGCGAAATACGGCCCTTCACCGATTACACTCAATTTATGGCACACATCAGTCTGTTCAGTCTGAGGAAGATTGGCCTGAAAGGGAATTTGATTTTCCATCAGTCTCTCTCTCTGTCTCCATCTCTCTCCCTCTCTCTCTCGGTCTCCCTCTCTCTCCGTTTCTCTCTCCTTGTCTCCCTCTCTCTCCCTCTCTCGTTCTCCCTCTCTCTCCCTCTCTCGTTCTCCCTCTCTCTCCTTCTCTCTCCCATGGCTGCAGAAGTCTGTTAGTAGGTCATGTCACAGTTTTGAATTACTGTGAGTCTTTGAAGCATTTACAGATATTCCAGGGGCAGGGGTTACATTGCTGCTGTTAAATTATTTTCAGAATCCACAGTTGGACATGTCCTTTTTATGTATCTGACCTGGGTTGAATACAGTAGTGTGCAAAAAGCCTTTTACAATTAATATCTAAGTGAACAGAAGCAAACCTGACCTCTGACCTCTGACCTCTGTCCTCTAACCTCTAAATGGTACAACGTTAAACATGACACACTTCTTCTCCATTTTTTTAGTTTGAAAATAATAAAAAAAGGAAAAGGGCCCTTCCACTCTGCCCCCAGCTGCCCCACAACCCCAAAGCATAATGGATCCACCTCCAGGTTTTCTTCTCTACAAAGGCTTGACCATTTTCTCTCCAAACATTTGGTGGTGGCCAAAAAGTTCAATTTTGGTTTCAGTGTTAATTAAGTGTGTCTCCTGTGGACCTGCTGTGGACCTGCTGCGGACCTGCTGTGTATCTGTTGTGTGTCTGCTGTGTGTCTGCTGTGTGATTGGCTGACACCATGAATCCTGGATCTCTGAGTCACCATGCCCCTGAGCCATCCGGCAGGATCTGAGAGCCGTGAGGAAGAGCCTCAGAGTATTCATTATCCACAGTTTCCGAATCAACACTCAGCGTGTGCTGGAGCCCTGCTTCCGTTTCCCGCTGCACTGTATGTTCCGTACGAGACAGAGTGCTTCTGCATAATAACTGTTGTGGGGTTTGTATTTTTCACATTTCAGAATTGGGTGCAGTGCACGGTGCTGCAGTTCAAGCACTATCTCCTCACAGCGAGGAGGTCCAGGTTTGAATCCCGACTGAAGCCTCTCTGTGTAGAGTTTGCGTGTTCTCCCCGTGTCTGTGTGGAATGTGCGTGTTCTCCCCGTGTCTGTGTGGATTTTGCGTGTTCTCCCCGTGTCTGTGTTGGGTTTGCATGTTCTCCCCGTGTCTGTGTGGAGTTTGCGCGTTCTCCCCGTGTCTGTGTGGAGTTTGCGCGTTCTCCCCGTGTCTGTGTGGAGTGTGTGTGTTCTCCCCGTGTCTGTGTGGGTTTCCTCTGGGTACTCCGGTTTCCTCCCACAGTCCAAAGACATGCAGGTTAGGGTAATTGGAGACTCTAAATTAAGTATGAGTGTGTAAATGAATGGAGTGAAGGTATGAGTGTGTGAATAAATGGTGTGTAGGTATGAGTGTGTGAATAAATGGTGTATAGGTATGAGTGTGTGAATACATGGTGTGTAGGTATGAGTGTGTGAATAAATGGTGTGTAGGTCTGAGTGTGTGAATAAATGGTGTATAGGTATGAGTGTGTGAATACATGGTGTGTAGGTAGGTTTGTGTGAGTGAGTGATGTGTAGGTATGAGTGGGTGAGTGGATGGTGTGTGTGTGAGTGTGTGAGTGAACGGTGTGTGTGTCCTGTGATGGATTGGCGACCTGTCCGGGGTGTATTCCTGCCTCTCGCCCAGTGCATGCTGGGATAGATAGATGGACGATGTCGTGCAGTATTGCTACGATGTCCGCACAGAAAAGGCAGCTCTCTCACTGCGCTGTGTTCCCTCTCTCTGCCCCAGAGGCCTGCCACTGATGGCTGAGGTCCAGGTTCCTCTCTCTCACTGGGCCACCACACCGCTAAGAAAGACCTTCGCTGACAGGCGGGTGAATATCGACGTGAAAAAAAAAGCCTTTTGGTCAGCTGGGGCTTGTCACTGTATCGCTTCTGAAGTAACTCTGGACCTCAAGTTCTCTGCTGTCTGCGGCCACTTGAGATATGGAGTGACCCTGCCCTCTACAATTCAGACTGCTCGCCCCAAAGCTCAGGTATCATAAATAACACAGAAACACTCTTACAATGCACAATGGTCAGCCAGCAGCCATCCCATCATGCACCCTGCTCCTGCTGAATGGCTCGAGCTCAGCAGGTGTGGGCTTGGTTAGTAAATTACATTACATTACATTATTGGCATTTGGCAGACCCTCTTATCCAGAGCGATGTACAACAAAGTGCATACCCATAACCAGGGGTAGGTGCGCTGAAAGACCCTAGAGGGAAGTACAATTTCAATTGCTACCCGTACAACAAAGATAAGGACTCAGGCCTATTTTTTTTTTTTTTTTAATGGCTGAAGATAAGCAGGTGTGGGCTTGGTTAGTAATGGCTGAAGATAAGCAGGTGTGGGCTTGGTTAGTAATGGCTGAAGCTAAGCAGGTGTGGGCTTGGTTAGTAATGGCTGAAGCTAAGCAGGTGTGGGTTTGGTTAGTAAATGGCTGGAGATAAGCAGGTGGGGGCTTGGTTAGTAATGGCTGAAGATAAGCAGGTGTGGGTTTGGTTAGTAATGGCTGAAGATAAGCAGGTGTGGGCTTGGTTAGTAATGGCTGAAGCTAAGCAGGTGTGGGTTTGGTTAGTAATGGCTGAAGATAAGCAGGTGTGGGCTTGGTCAGTAATGGCTGAAGATAAGCAGGTGTGGGCTTGGTTAGTAATGGCTGAAGATAAGCAGGTGTGGGCTTGGTTAGTAAATGGCTGAAGCTAAGCAGGTGTGGGCTTGGTTAGTAATGGCTGGAGATAAGCAGGTGGGGGCTTGGTTAGTAATGGCTGAAGCTAAGCAGGTGTGGGCTTGGTTAGTAATGGCTGAAGCTAAGCAGGTGTGGGCTTGGTTAGTAAATGGCTGAAGATAAGCAGGTGTGGGCTTGGTTAGTAAATGGCTGAAGATAAGCAGGTGTGGGCTTGGTTAGTAATGGCTGGAGATAAGCAGGTGTGGGCTGGGTTAGTAAATGGCTGAAGATAAGCAGGTGTGGGCTTGGTTAGTAAATGGCTGAAGATAAGCAGGTGTGGGCTTGGTTAGTAATGGCTGGAGATAAGCAGGTGTGGGCTTGGTTAGTAATGGCTGGAGATAAGCAGGGGGGCTTTGTTAATAAATGGCAGAAGCTAAGCAGGTGTGGGTGTGGTTAGCACTCGGATGGGTGACCTCCTGGGAAAACTCAGTTGCTGCTGGAGGTGGTGTTGATTGGCCAGTAGGGGGCGATCTTCCCTCTGGTCAAATTATCCCCAATGCCCCAGTGCAGTGATGGGGACACTGTGCTGTAGGAGACGCCGTCTTTCAGATGAGACGTCAAATCGAGGTCCTGCCTCACTGTGGTCATTAAAGATCCAATGACACACTTCACAAAGAGTCGCAGGTTCCCCACTAAAATGGCTAAATTCCCAGACTGGTTCTTTCAACCTGTCACCTAATCATCGCCTGATTCAATTGGCTAAATAATGGTTGGCTCCCTCTTCACCTCAGCTGGTGTGTGGTGAGCGTTCTGGCACAAAATGGCTGCTGTGCATCATCCAGCGAATTTCCCCCTCATCACTCTGAAGCCATGTGAGTGTCTCGAAAAGCACTATATAAATGTAATTACTTATCTATCTGCAATGTGGCCACTCACACAATTACATATCACCATTTCTCTGGACCATAATAATAATCAAAACTCATTTCAGTCTTGCAATAGGGACAGGCGATCAGTGAAGGAAACATATAAGAGATTTATTCCCCTCAGTGTCCGTAGTGTGACGTACTCTGCATGTTCATAGAGAGCAAGAACCGGTGGTCCCATTCCTGCATGCAACTCTGGAGAAAAGAAACAGAAAAGTTTAATTCTCCATTTGTCCCCAAAACCTTCCCATTATCTCCTCAATTCCCAGAAAGAGTTTGACGAGCAGCACAAATGAGCTCTACTATGTAAAAAAAAAAGAAAAAAAAGAAAAACAGCTGGCCTAAGTCGTAATCTGTCCGTGTGGAATACAAGACAATGGCAGCATTGTATGCAATGTAATTGGCTGACACTTGGAGGAAACAGTGGAGGCACAGCAACAATGGAGACCCGGAATGGCTCCGCCCAGGCAGTGCTCACCACGATGTCGTGGGGCGACAGAGCGGCAGACTAAACACCCACCGGGGGGACTCTGTTTGTTTTGTGTTCTGACGAGGATAGCATCATAAACAATAAACACGCAGGCCTGCGTTCACCAACAACACTCAGCTAAACACTCTGCTAAACACTCAGCTAAACACTCTGCTAAACACTCTGCTAAGCAGCGCAGCTGAGATGAAGCGAGGTGGTGGATATGCGGCTGTAGCATAATGCTAGCTGGCTCAGTGATTAAAAGTGATTGATGCACTGATCTTATTGTGGCTACAGTGGGGCTTGAACCACCAACCTTCCAGGTCCCTGTCAAGCACCTACAGTCACCTTAAGCACTAGGCTACAGCCACCTTAGCCACTAGGCTACAGGCACCTTAGACACTAGGCTACAGACACCTTAGCCACTAGGCTACAGGCACCTTAGGCACTAGGCTACAGGCAGCTAAGTTGTTAGGCTACAGGCACCTTAGCCGCTAGGCTACAGGCAGCTAAGTTGTTAGGCTACAGGCACCTTAGCCGCTAGGCTACAGGCACCTTAGCCACTAGGCTACAGGCACCTTAGGCACTAGGCTACAGGCAGCAAAGTTGTTAGGCTACAGGCACCTTAGCCACTAGGCTACATGCACCTTAGGCACTAGGCTACAGGCACCTTAGGCACTAGGCTACAGGCACCTTAGGCACTAGGCTACAGGCACCTTAGCCACTAGACTACAGGCACCTTAGCCACTAGGCTACAGGCACCTTAGCCGCTAGGCTACAGGCACCTTAGCCACTAGGCTACAGGCACCTTAGGCACTAGGCTACAGGCAGCAAAGTTGTTAGGCTACAGGCACCTTAGGCACTAGACTACAGGCACCTTCAGCTCTTGACCACTCTGCAACTGGTCAGAATATCAGTATCTCTGACATTCACTGGTGCTGCTGTGATAGAGGAACCAGCAGGAAGAACCACAAGAAAAATGTGTCCCAGTGTAAATTCACGATGATCTTGCTCATTCATATTCAGAATCATGATTCATAAGTGTCTACACACAGCTCTATCCAGTGCAGCCAGAATCTATTTTATTATTTACATATCACACTCCTGCTACGGTCTACACTAACGGGCGCCTGGAGAAAAGTTTAAATCAGTCGAAAAGTACAAATCCATGAAAAGTAGCCGAAGCAGCTTATTTCTGTATTGGTTTTCAAAGCCACTTCTGACATTCGCTCAGAGGGTAAGAGTGGTCATCTGGCAGCCCGCAGGTTGCTGGTTTGATCTCCTGGCCTGGGTGTGTTGAAGAGCCCCTGAACAAGACACCTAACCCTCCATTGTTCCTGACAAGCTGATTACACAATTGGTGTGTGTGTGTGTGTGTGTGTGGTTGAGTGAGTGAGAGGCATCAATTGTAAATCGCTTTGGATCAAGGTGCTACATAAATGCAGTCCATTTACCGTTTGTGAATAGCCATGTTCTGGACATTGCCTTCAGTCAGTGCTCAGACTTGCTGACTTAAAACAGTTTTGCTATGAGAGCGAGATCCATCTATCTGGTAAAACTCATAATTCATAATTAAGTAATTAGGTCACACAATAATGTTACCTGAATTGCCATTACCTAATGCAGTTGTTAACGTGCTGACTAACTACTGAGAAGCTAATCTGTACTGGTTTGTTTATGCATTTGTACATCATTAATTAATTAAAAACTACATTCATTAATGTCAATTCATATTGAAATGGAAAAAAAGTAGTTAATGTACTCTATTTGTTAATGGTTTCTTTGTTTGTCTTATGACTTGCTACTGTATAAATATTCATGTAACTTGTAACTCATGTAAAGTTAATTTCATGCTTAATTAATGTATTTGTACATCATTCATTCATGATAACAACTTCATTAGTGATTAATTACAGTGAATGCTATATAATAATTCGATATTTTTACAAGCATATTTTATTCTTACATTTAAACAGGCTAATATCATATCTGACAGAATATCATATCTTTCATTTTCTGTTTTCCCATGAACTACCGAGGGAAACACAAAGATTCACATATCACATCTCCAAATGATGCTTTATGAAAATGCGGAGACAGTTATTTTAAAATGAAGACCATTAAATAGGCATTAAAAATGTTACTGAATACGAAATACTGTAATCAGTGTCAGGATTCTGGTTTTATCGCGTATACATTTTGGATAAACATTTCTGTCAATTTGTTCTTCTGGTTTCTATTTCAGGACGGTGTGTGCAGGTTCGCGGCTCCGTGGCGAAGTCTTCATCGGATGATTTCACGTCAAACCGAGAGCCATCGTCTTCCCACTCCATTCCGTGGTAACTAGGCAACCGGCAGGGCGAAGGCGACGGAGTTGTATGAGGGGGTATTATGGGGTGGAATTGGTGTCCTGGGACTGGTGGCGGCCAGGTCTTAGGTTATTTAACGGGCATCTCTGTCCATCGGCGTGGATGTAGCCCTCTGATGAACCCTGCGTGCCCTTTGGCGGGACGCGTTGGTGAGAATATGTCTGGGCCGTCACTCTGCCTCACGTCTTACAGGCTCCATACTGTGGGGGGAATGACAGGTCCCATACTGTGGGGGGAATGACAGGTCCCATACTGTGGGGGGAATGACAGGCTCCATACTGTGGGGGGAATGACAGGTCCCATACTGTGGGGGGAATGACAGGTCCCATACTGTGGGGGGAATGACAGGCTCCATACTGTGGGGGGAATGACAGGTCCCATACTGTGGGGGGAATGACAGGCCCATATTGTGGGGGGAATGACAGGCCCATACTGTGGGGGGAATGACAGGCCCCATACTGTGGGGGGACTGACAGGTCCTGTGCTGTGGGGGGAATGACAGGTCCCATACTGTGGGGGGAATGACAGGCCCCATACTGTGGGGGGAATGACAGGTCCTGTGCTGTGGGGGGAATGACAGGTCCCATACTGTGGGGGGAATGACAGGCCCCATACTGTGGGGGAAATGACAGGTCCTGTGCTGTGTGGATTGTGAAGGAGTTGTAGGTGCCATAAAAACACTGTGAAAGTATCAAAACACACAGTCCCCAAATAAAAACCACACAGTCCGTATGAAGAACGTGTGAATTTTAACGAGCCGGTTGGACTTCCGTGAAGTTGTGACATCACAACGATGCGCTCATTTGCATATGTCCCCCTTCAGGTTGGTCCACCTGAAGAAATCCAGCGCAGGTGGTGTTCAGGTGGTGTTCAGGTGGTGTTCAGGTGGTGTTCAGGTGGTGTTCAGGTGGTGTTCAGGTGCTGTTCAGGTGGTGTTCAGGTGCTGTTCAGGTGGTGTTCAGGTGCTGTTCAGGTGCTGTTCAGGTGGTGTTCAGGTGGTGTTCAGGTGGTAGCCAATCAGAGGTCAGTTGATATCAATGAGCCTTAAAGGCACAGTCACTCAAACAGCCTGTTCTTGGTACAGCTTATGAGAGGCGCTGAGATAGTTATAGTTATATACGTCATCTTAGGGATGTCAGTGGATCAAGGGACTGCAGCTGAAGCTAAATCTGGGACTGGACATCAAATGGCAACATTTACATTTAAAATGTACATGGTTCCTTATAAATGAATAGATAAATAATAAATGGCAGTTTAAAAATGCTGAAAATGAACAGGGAGGGACTTGATATCAAAGCACATTTTTATTTTCGACGGGTGGCAGGGGTTGGGAGGGGCTGTATTAGTTAATAATGGCTTCCCATGTTCCCATTCATCAAGGCAAGGACTGCCTCAAAATTTAACGAGGGTGATCACGTGACGTGTCACCACTTCGCAGGAAGATGGCACAACAGAGAGAATATAAAATCACCCCCCCCCCCCTCAGAGAGAGAGAGAGAGAGAGAGACGGGCGAGGTCAGCAATCAACCCCCTTTCATTCAAAATCATGCAACTTCTGCAGAAACCACTGCAGAAAAACAGGCACGGATTCTTCCTTCCCTGGTTTTCTCTTCCCGTATTCAGTGTGAATAACCTCCGGATCTAATCAAATAACAACATCTGTGTTTGCTGGCAGATTTAAACACATTAGTT
>NC_083771.1:48483161-48583161 GCF_963514075.1 Conger conger | reverse complement strand
ATCCTGCTTTGTGGGTTTTACTCAGTGCAGTTACCCAGCTAACTCAGTAAACCTGCTTTGTGGATTTTACTCAGTGCAGTTATCCAGCAAACTCAGTAATCCTGCTTTGTGGGTTTTACTCAGTGCAGTTACCCAGCTAACTCAGAAATCCTGCTTAGTGGGTTTTACTCAGTGCAGTTATCCAGCTAACTCAGTAATCCTGCTTTGTGGGTTTGACTCAGTGCAGTTATCCAGCTAACTCTGTAATCCTGCTTTGTGGGTTTTACTCAGTGCAGTTTATCCAGCCTCCTGGTAGGTTAGAATGACAACAAATGCTGACACCTTGTGCTGCCTAGTAATACCATTGTGTAAAGACATTCCGATTGCTAATGGATGTTTCTCGATTGCTGCAGGTTGGAGGTTGGATGTGAATAAGTTAGATTTCAATTAATTTATGGAAAATCTGCCGTAGTTCATTACATCGTTTCAAAAAAAATTTTTTATGGGTTTAATTTCCACAACTGACTAAACTGAAATGTAACTGAACTCGACCCTGATGGATACATAAAATAAAATAAAGCTGAAATTCTCCCATCACCAATGTGACTGAAACCCATGTGGAAAAGACTTCTTTTTATTTTAAATCCCCTATTCCCTCAGTCCATCCCTAAATCCCCTATTCCCTCTGCCCTCAGTCCATCCCTAAATCCCCTATTCCCTCTGCCCTCAGTCCATCCCTAAATCCATCCCCTCCATTCCTGGAAGAAGACACATCAAACATGACCAGGTCAACGTTAAGTAGAGTGACAGTTGTACAGTCTTCCCCCTGAATTACACCAAGTATAAGTGACAAGAAACTCTGTGTGCAATTCCCTGTGTGTGAGACTCCCTGTGTGTGCAACTCCCTGTGTGTGAGACTCCCTGTGTGTGCAACTCCCTGTGTGTGAGACTCCCTGTGTGTGCAACTCCCTGTGTGTGAGACTCCCTGTGTGTGAGACTCCCTGTGTGTGCAACTCCCTGTGTGTGAGACTCCCTGTGTGTGAGACTCCCTGTGTGTGCGACTCCCTGTGTGTGAGACTCCCTGTGTGTGCAATTCCCTGTGTGTGCAACTCCCTGTGTGTGCAACTCCCTGTGTGTAAAACTCCCTGTGTGTGCGACTCCCTGTGTGTGAGACGCCCTGTGTGTGAGACTCCCGGTGTGTGAAACTCAGTGTGAAGGTTTCCCTGGAGTACGTGAGAGAGAATAAGATCAGCCTGTGGCACGTTCATCATGAAGAACTGGAGAGCCGGTAACCCAAGGTCAACGAGTGGGATTTAATCTCCTCCCTGTCGTTACGCTTTCTCTCCGGCAAAGAGACGCAGCTGCGCCCGGGCCCGGTCATCAGCACTCAAACCGCATCGTCTGGGGTCTGAACCCGCCGTCTGGGGTCTGAACCCGCTGCCTGTGAGAGAGCTCCTCTCCAAACCCTCAAACAACATTCATTCATTTCTCTCTGCGGGACGTGCGTGCCTTCATTTAGCCATTAATATGGAGGCTTGTATGTTGCCATATCGCCAGGGTCACCGTGCCGCGCGGTGATGAATTGGACCGCGTTCGCCTCGGATCTCTGCGGAATTAATCACGATCTCGGGTTAAACGCGGAGGCTGTTCTCCGCGGAGGCTGTTCCCCGCGGAGGCTGTTCCCCGCGGAGGCTGTTCCCCGCGGAGTCGTTTCATAATCATCGGCCGTCCGTCGTCAGAGCGCAGGAGCTACTACCCCCAAAATCCGATCCAGTGCCTGTTTCGCTGAACGTGGCTCGCCCTCGTTCGTGTAATGGCGGCTCATCTGGACGCGCTGGGCGTGGAGCGCTCGTTAAAAGCCTGGCGTTATCACAATGTGGAGGAAAGCAGGGTTTTAATTAGAAAATGGGAGGGTGAAAGCCATTAAAATATATAATGAATCCCTATCTCATTTCCTGCATTGACAGTGAAATATCATAATAAATACACACATTACAGGCTTATTACCATATATTATTGCAGCCGTTTCATTATGCAGAGGGGAATTAATGGTGCTGTTCCGACCATTTTCTTTTTTCCTTCAAAGATCATTCTTTGGGAATTATTGATATAAACGTCCAGCCACTTTACTGTGTCTGTTAAGCTGATCTCAGATCAGCTCACCCAGCCAGCACTTTAACTCCAAGGGAAGCGAGTGGAAGAGGCTTAACTGATCTCGGATCAGTCCGTGATGAGGTCAGAGATCATCTGTATGACTCTAGAGGACATGTTTCTTTCAGGGAGAGAGGTTCCGTTGTCTTCTCAATAACCTGTTCTTTGCCTCCACTGTAATTTTGACATCACAGCAGAATTACTTCTGAACTTATTTTCACCAAATCAGCAAAATCTCACAGACAGACTGAATCAGCATTCCCCTACAGCGGTTCCTTGTTTTTCATCAGGACACTGAAAACACAAACACAATTATTTCCCAACATAAATAATAACCACCCTGAGACATTAATCAACAATTCAGCAATTATTTAACAAAAACACCAATTCTATATTCATTTGCATTTGCTGTAGTACTGTATTAATTAATTAAGGCCGTTTTGCATTCAGAATTTCAGTGACATTGTTCAAACATTCCCATGGCTTCCTTGACTGTCATTGGTACAACTCTTGACAAACACCAATAACAGATTCCAAAGGCAATCAGGAGCGTCAAATGAAGACTAGATACTGAAAGCTTCCTTTTACCTTATCTTTTACCTTATCTTTTACCTGCTCTTTTACCTTATCATTTACCTTATCGTTTACCTTATCTTTTACCTTATCGTTTACCTTATTGTTTACCTTATCTTTTACCTGCACTAAAGAAGCAACTGAATACACCTGACTAATCAGAAGCAGCCGGGAAGCCAACCGTCCAATTACTTTTTGGTCACATAAAATGTGGGAGGGGGGGTTTGAAAAGGGATGTAATTCCTACACGCATCACCCGATATGGATATAAATAGCCTGAAATTAATAGGCACAGTAACTTTAACCTCATATTCATTGTGATTTCAAATCCAGTGTACAGGAGCACCGAGCCAAAACAACAGAAATTGTACAGACTGTCCAAATACTTACGGACTGCACTGTATTTACGTCTCTAGTTGACCCGGGCTGTTTGGCTTTCAGCTCAGCGAGACCTTCGCTGTGCATTGAGGGCATTTGTTTATGAAAAGGTGGCAAAAGTTCGTTCTGTTTATAAATTGATGTCTTTTTCTCATCAACATCGCATGAAGCCAAAGGACCATTAGATTACATTACTTTACAGGCATTTAGCAGTCTTATCCAGAGCGACGTACAACAAAGTGCAGATCAAACACAGGGACAAGTGCGTAGAGGACCTGAGAGGACAGTACGGTTCCTAGTGTCCTAGTGTAAACATACAGATACAATCGGAACCCTTGAAGGATACATCAACTTACGAACATCAACTCGTGGACCATGTACAATATACTCTGAAAGAGACAACTGGTGTAAGCATGTCTTAATTACTAAATTATCCTTCAGTAATTCCTTAGTAAAAAAAACAAATTAACAACACTGTTCACTTCAACTTCTTATGGTGAAAAAAGGTCAGCCTGGTTTCCTGTTTCTGTTGTACATATTTTTCTCGACTTGGCATTGTAAATATCACCAGACTGCTAAGCACTAGGTGTGAGTGATTGTGTGCTGTGCGTATAGCTTATTTTTACCCATGAGCCCAAACAGAATGACCCTGAAAATAATTATCAACCACAGTACTGCTTTTCTTACCCCACTAGAAATCCATCCACCTTGATTTAATTTACTCCCTTTAATTTCCTCCAGGGCTTTGCTCTGTGCAGTAATAATGCCAGACTCCCTAAATTTATCCCAGCTTCATTCATTTATAATACAGGCACTTTCCAGGTCTTGTGTTGTGCTTTGGCAGAGTGCTTTTCACAAGTTCCCTGCTGAAAAAAAAAACCCCAAACAGCTCAAGCTAGGTTTTGAAACCAGGTGGTCCCTGGTTGACCAGTTCAGACTGGCTCCATACTCAACACCGTTTGACCAGCTCAAGTTCATTTCAAGCTGGTCATAGCTGGATTTGATAGCAGGGTTAGCAGGCAGGCTCGTATATTTACCCGGGTGACATTCGCATGGCCGGAGCTCACAGCAGCCTAGCCCAGGCCCGGGTGGAGTTAGAGAGAGTTAGAGTCCGCTTCTCTGACCAGCATTCGGGGCTCCACCACTGCTTATTCCACACCTCCTATCGCCTGGTTCTTTGCCTGACCCAGAAGTCCATCGAGGTCCGCCATCTTTACGGAAATTCCAATCTGATAAACATTCCCTCTGGGAGCTCGAGGCCAGGGGCCAGGAGGATCCCGGTCGAGTGTGCCTACGTCTATCTTTGCAGACATATAAGGGTGACCTACAAAAAATAATTGACCTGTGGATCCGCCTCTCCCCTTCTGCCGCGTCTGACGTGACTTCGAACCGACGTTTGAAGGAGCAAGGACATTCCATCCACCAGTAACAAGCCCTCTGAGGGGCTGCATAAAACTGTAAAAATATGACCTAAAACATGGACGTCTCTACCTCGTGCGCTATCTGTTCACCTCATCTGCTGAGGGTTGGTGTTTCAGCCCTTCCTGACGGGCTTCTGTGATAAGAACTGCAGAAATAAAATGGACTTGGAATTGGATTGATCTGCACTGACCCCCCTTCCCGTTATAACTGTGCTGAATGTCCCTGGTAGTGCAGGTGGAGTTATATGGTTCTTGAGATTACAAAAAACGTAGAAGTTAATTATATATTCCTGACATGGGATACATTTTTATGTGCCTATAGGGTACCTACTTGATGTATACGAGTAAGGAGCCAGTTTTTGTGGTTACTTGGTTCTAATACCGGAGGGTTGGAAAAGTGCCATTAAACCTTTCATGAGCACCTTGGTTTAGCATCTCATCCAGTGGGCGTAACCTTCTAATAATGAATTCATCAATTATTCAGAAGAGCACCCCCTAATATCACACTTGGGACAGTTATCATGAATATTACAGAGTGTTCGGTCTACGTGGTGGCCTACGGAGAGATGAAATGGTTGCATGCTCATGCAGAGCAAAGTGTAAGACACAATTAGCGGTTAATTAGGTGTAGCTGCGGTCAGGTTAGAAGTCACAGGCAGATGCTAACTGCTACTATTAACACCTAAAGTTATGCAGAGGGCCTTTGAGGAAAAATCATTTAAATTCACATAAAGAGTAATAAGCCACTCCAGTGAATGGAATTACACCCTTTATCTAATTTCATCTGAGACGCAGTGAGCAGAACGGATTTGGTTGTGCAGTGGATGTGGCCTTTACCCAGCAATAAACCCGGGGGTTATCAGCTATTACAGAAATAAACTAAGACTTTTTTTTCATTCGGTGGTGTGGGGACTAAAATGAATTTCCCAATTTCCTCGCCCGGCTGCGGTGTTTGGGCCAGAAAGCCAGAGCCCGTTCACCTTGAGCGAGAATAAAAAAAAAATTAAGTAAAATACAAAATAAATAAATAAATACTTAACTCTCCCTGCAGGATGTTGACATATTCCATCTGCAACAGGCAACTTGCACTAAAACCCTGATAAATGTGTGGTGCACACACACTCACTTACACACATGCACATACAAACACAACACACACACACACACACACACGCTCACTTACACACATGCACATACAGACACAACACACACACACACACGCTCACTTACACACATGCACACACAGACACAACACACACACACACACACACACGCTCACTTACACACATGCACATACAGACACAACACACACACACACACACACACACACGCTCACTTACACACATGCACATACAGACACAACACACACACACACACGCTCACTTACACACATGCACATACAGACACAACACACACACACACACACACACGCTCACTTACACACATGCACATACAGACACAACACACACACACACACACGCTCACTTACACACATGCACATACAGACACAACACACACACACACGCTCACTTACACACCTGCACATACAGACACAACACACACACACACGCTCACTTACACACATGCACATACAGACACAACACACACACACACACACACACACATGCTCACTTACACACATGCACATACAGACACAACACACACACACACACACACGCTCACTTACACACATGCACATACAGACACAACACACACACATACACACACACACACACACTCACTTACACACATGCACATACAGACACAACACACACACACACACGCTCACTTACACACATGCACATACAGACACAACACACACACACACACGCTCACTTACACACATGCACATACAGACACAACACACACATACAAGCATACAAGCACGATCACAAGCAGAAACACACACACACACACACACACAGATACACCTACAGCAGATATGCGCACACACACTAATATGAACAGAAGCTCCGTTTCCCAGTGGAATGTGTTCCAGCCGCGCTGCAGGTCCTGATAAACGCGGTGGCTAGCAGGCGGAGGAGGCGCTGTGTGTGTGTTCTGTGTGGTGGAGCGTGTCCGTGGGAGCCCTATCAAAGCAAAGCCACAAGCCGCCGTCTCTCTGTCCTTGTGCAAACGCACAGGAGAGATGGGTCTGTGTCATATTCACATCTACTCCCATTAATACATTTACATTTACATTTTAGTCATTTGGCAGACGCTTTTAATCCAAAGCGACTTACAAGTGCATAGGTTCTACCATAAGTCAGAGCATCACATCCAGAAACTAGCAAAATACACAGGAAATGCTGTTCTAAACATAGTTTTTTTTTTTTTTTTTTTTTTTTGGGGGGGGGGGGGGGGTTAGACAAGGATAGGGATATCAGAAAGGAGGGGCAGGGGAAATCAGGAGGGAGGACTAAGGTAGAGTTTGAAAAGGTGGGTTTTGAGTCTGCGTCGAAATAGGGGGAGGGATTCTGCTGTTCTGACAGTGGTAGGCAAGTCATTCCACCACTGAGGAACCAGAATGGAAAACAGGCGTGAACGTGCAGCTCGACCGCCAGGTGCATGTAGAGAGGGAACCGTAAGGCGACCAGAGCTGGCAGACCGGAGTGGTCTAGCTGGGGAGTAGGGAGTGATCAGGGATTGTATGTAAGGTGGGGCAGTCCCCTTAGCAGCCTGAAATGCCAACACTAGGGCCTTGAAACGGATGCGTGCTTAGAATCAGCAAGCAAACAAATAATACTTAACTAATCCAGGAGAAAATGCAACCAACCCACTGCAGAACAATAATGCACACTGAAGTGAGTTCAGGTGTGCCAGTAATAATAGCCTGAGCAGGGTGCAAAGTATTGGCTCCTCCTACAACAAAAGCTGTGGCCTGCCAGCCAGTAAAACAATAGCCTAACTTAATAGCCTAGCTTACCTGAGAGAAACAAACACCTAACCCAGTTTCACTGAATCTAAATAAACACCACTTGTAATAGCTAACAAACAAACAAGTACACAACAGAACACTATAATGACAACTAAACTGAATTTAGAATCAGCAAGCAAACAAATAATACTTAACTAATCCAGGAGAAAAGTGAAAATGCAACCAACCCACTGCAGAACAATAATCAGCCCAGAGACGGGCCGGACCTGCCCAACATGCTGATGCCGCTTTCAGAGCAAAAATATCCATGAAATATATCTGGAATATATCCATAAACCAGTTTTTCTTAAGCAGGAAGCAGTCTTGGGCAGCCTATTGCCTAGTGGCTAAGATACTACCTGGAAGGTTGGTGGCCACAATAAGATTGGCTGTTGGGCCCCTGAACAAGGCCCTTAACCCCACATTGTTCCAGGGGGGATTGGCCCCTGCTTAGTGGAATAAACTAATTTTTTTTTTAATAAAAGTGTCAGCTAAAAAACTGTCATATAATGTCTGTGTAGTATTCAATGTTGTATAGATCAGAACGGATTATGCCCTGCACTGTGCTAGACTATAGAGAAGAATAAATAAATAAATAAATAAATAAATGGCTTCAAAACAGTGTGCCCCCCACCCCCTCTGTAAAATACTTTTTATTACCTTCATCCTCCCCTGTGAAATTAAGAAATTGAGTTTGGACTGCTAAGTCAACCATGAAAATAAAAAACGAAAATGAAAAAATACATTTGGCTTTTGGAGCAATTCTAATTCAAAACTGATGAGTAGGTTAACTTTTTCACCCCATAAGGTATGGAGCAATGAACTACAGTGAGTGAGATTAACAAACTGTTCAAAGTTGAGAGAACTTCATTTCTTTTTTTCGGTGGGATAAGTTTTAGATTAACAGCGTCTCTCCTGGAACAGGACAATCGAGGCCAGTGGTGTAAACTCCCTTGTTTGTAGTGTTTAAATTCCCTCATATGCTTGTAGTGTTTAAATTCTCTTGTGTGATTGTAGTGTTTACATTCCCTTGTGTGTTTGTAGTGTTTAAATTATCTTGTGTGTTTGTAGTGTCTTTTAATTCCCTTGTGTGTTTGTAGTGTTTAAATTCCCTTGTGTGTTTGTAGTGTTTAAATTTCCTAGTGTTTTTGTAGTGTTTAAATTCTCTCATGTGTTTGTAGTAACTGCTTTTGGGTGAGTGCCCCCTGTAGGCAGGAGGAGAGGAAACTCCACAGAGCCTTGGGGGTCATTCAGGTCCTAGGGCCGGTGAGTCTGCAGGTTTTTTCTTCCACCAGTTTCCCCGGCTAATTAAGCTAATTAAGCTAAAATCCTTTTCTTCTTGGATATACCTGGTCGTGTCTGATCATTATATGGTAAGAAACTCCTCTGCTCAACAGTGTTCTGCACAAGCCACCGTTTCAGATGCAATTTGATCAAACAGCCATCTTATGAATATGGCTCGTGGACTCAGAGTTGTGCAAAGGGGAAATCTTGCCTCCTAGCTGTCCTTGAACACAACGCTTTGCTTTACATATTATCTGTTCATCTACATCACTTATCGGCTGAAGCCCAAAGTCACTCAAGGGCAGAGCGGCAATGGTGTCTGAGACCACAAGCCTCTTGGCTGCCTTTCAAGATGCGACGCGTTTGATGATTTATGTTTTCTCATTTTATGTGTCTGTCCTGCTGATGTCTGGGGAGATACTACGCTGACATTGAGAGTCACCCAATAAACGTTTCCTCAACGTAAACACCGAGACAACCACAGCACAATAAAGCGTCTGCTCAGAGCCGCTGTGTGACACGCACTTCACAGCTTAACTCCACGACCTGTGTGTTTTAACTCCACGACCTGTGTGTTTTAACTCCACCACCTGTGTGTTTTAACTCCACCACCTGTGTGTTTTAACTCCACGACCTGTGTGTTTTAACTCCACCACCTGTGTGTTTTAACTCCACCACCTGTGTGTTTTAACTCCACCACCTGTGTGTTTTAACTCCACGACCTGCGTGTTTTAACTCCACGACCTGCGTGTTTTAACTCCACCACCTGTGTGTTTTAACTCCACGACCTGTGTGTTTTAACTCCACCGCCTGTGTGTTTTAACTCCACCACCTGTGTGTTTTAACTCCACCACCTGTGTGTTTTAACTCCACGACCTGTGTGTTTTAACTCCACGACCTGTGTGTTTTAACTCCACGACCTGTGTGTTTTAACTCCACCACCTGTGTGTTTTAACTCCACCTGTGTGTTTTAACTCCACGACCTGCGTGTTTTAACTCCACCACCTGTGTGTTTTAACTCCACCACCTGCGTGTTTTAACTCCACCACCTGCGTGTTTTAACTCCACGACCTGCGTGTTTTAACTCCACCACCTGTGTGTTTTAACTCCACCACCTGTGTGTTTTAACTCCACCACCTGCGTGTTTTAACTCCACCACCTGCGTGTTTTAACTCCACCACCTGCGTGTTTTAACTCCACGACCTGCGTGTTTTAACTCCACCACCTGTGTGTTTTAACTCCACCACCTGTGTGTTTTAACTCCACCGCCTGTGTGTTTTCAGTACCGAGTACGTAGTACTTCCCTCTAGGGTCTTTCAGCGAACTTATCCCTGGTTATGGGTATGCACTTTGTTGTACGTCGCTCTGGATAAGAGCGTCTGCCAAATGCCAATAATGTAATGTAATGTACCTTTCACCCACGTGGGTTCAGTCTCTCATTTGGTAAATGGTAGGCATTTATATAGCGCCTTTATCCAAAGCGCTGTACAATTGATGCTTCTCATGCACCCATTCACACACACACACACACACACACACACACACACACACACACACAGTGATTGGCTGCCATGCAAGGCGCCGACCAGCTCGTCAGGAGCATTTGGGGGTTAGGTGTCTTGCTCAGGGACACTTCGACACAGCCCGGGCGGGGGATCGAACCGGCAACCCTCCGACTGCCAGACGACTGCTCTTATGGCCTGAGCCATGTCACCCTTACTTCGGTCTACTAAGAGCTGCCATGCCATAATGTATGTATATAGGCAAGGAAGGTCGTCTTTAATAAGCTGATTATAATAATATGTTCATCTTAATACATTTGGGATTCGAACCCACCCTGGGCGTGTCAAACTGTCCCTGAGCAAGACAGCAAACCTTCAATTGCTCCCGACAAGCTGGTCGGTGTCTTGCGTGGCAACCTATCGCCGTTAGTGTGTGTGTGTGTGTGTGTGTGTGTGTGTGTGTGTGTGTGTGTGTGTGTGTGTGTGTGTGTGTGTGTGTGTGTGTGTGTGTGTGTGTGTGTGTGAACAGGTGAATGAGAGGCATTAATTGTAAAGTGCTTTGGCTGTATAAATGCAGTCCATTTACCACCTACATTTGTTTTGATAATGACAATGTTTTGCAAATGCAATGTAATGCAGTGTGCTTTCGTGTTTCATCCGAGACGCAGCGAGCAGAGCGGATTGGGTTGTGCAGCGGACGTGGCCTTCACCCAGCAATAAACCCGGTGGTTATCAGCTATTTCTTTTTCTTTTTCGTTCGGTGGTGACTAAAATTAATTTCCCAATTTCTTAGCCGGGCTGCGGCGTTCCGGCCAAAAAGCCAGAGCCCGGTTTCCCTGTGGAATGGGTTCTATGCACTCTGCATTTCAGATAAACACTGTGACTAACAGGGAGTGTTGAAAGAATGGGCAAATAAAACTTAAGGTTGTTAAACTCTGGCGTCCTTGAGTGTCAGTCCCTCTTAAATCAAACCTAAAGGGAACATGTCATTGTGTGGGAAGTGAAGAGATGATATTTGAGATTCAACAGGAGAGAGCACTCCTTTTCTAAATTCACTTTTACAGGACATTATATTACCTTCAACATCTGTGCAAGATACAATATCTAAGCTGTAAAATGCAACGCAGGCAGTTTGTAAAACGCTTTGCTATAGGAGAACAACGTCTTCAGTGGCATAGCTCATATTTCCATATGTCAGATTATAACGGGAGAATAATCAGATTACGTTTATCAAAGAAACAGGTTTGCGTTGATAAAATAGACCGGTTAAACTAATTACTCAAATAGCCAGCAGAATGGTGGTGTGAAATAAGTCGCTTTGAGCCCCGATGGGGAATTTCTTCCAGATAACTACGCTGCTGCAAGGTCGGAGGTGTTCTTATCTTTGAAAGATGAGTCCTCACCTCGATCCTGACAGCTTTATTCATATTTTATTCATGTATTTGGAAAGCGGGTTAGTATGCGCAGCGGAACAACCCTCCCCCGTTTCAGCAGGTACCCGCCTCATCAATTCATTTCAAAAGTCAAAATCACAGAAAAAAAAAAAAACTTTACCCGAGGGACAGCTAATTGCTGCGAGGTTCGTCAGGCTCCAACATGACAGCATACACCCAGGCTCGCGCTGTCGGACCCTATTGACTTCACCCACGTGTCCAATGTGGTGCTAAATTTCTAAAGGATCACTCGGTTATACAAAACCAACCGATAAGAACACATCTCCAGCTTGCATATAATTACCATGCACGATCGTTTATAAAAAAAAAAATTTTAAACGATCTGCGCAGAATATCCATGCGTCGTCGATTCCGAATTGTGTCAGCCACGCCCGCATCGCGCACACGCACCTGGGCTGCGTTGTTAACTAATCAGCGCAGGTGCTTAAAGGCGCGCTCCTCTCTGCGCTGCGCAATGAGACCGGGAGCGCGCACGCCGATAGAGAGCGCGGCAGTTTGTCAAAGCGGGACAACGCGAAAGGAACGCAGCTGAAAAGCTGCCCAACGAAAAGCTGAGAAGCGGTGCGTTCGTTTTGTTTGGTCTTTGTCGCCGTAGTTTCTCATTTGCCCGGATGCCTCACGATGTTCTTTTTAGGTGAAATTTGGCGGGTATTGCCCTTCTTTTCTACGTAGGAAATGTGAAGATATTTGAGTTGCCTTGTAAAACTCGCCATATCAAGCCAACTGTCACTTCCCTGGCAACTTAGCTTGCTGACTTGCAATGTAAAAATCTTGCAATTTACTGTTTTTCTAATTCCCAGTATAAATGTGTGTATTGTGATGCTACTCGTGCAATATACTTGCTGTTTAGTCACTCATTAATTTATATGATATTTTACAGTGTCTTAATGTTAAAGTCAATTCATATTGCTGTGCATTAATGGCACAAACAAGTTATCTTTATGGTTAATGAGCAATGCAGACCTCTCTCCATGAAGTTTGCATTGTGGGAAATATTTACTGCTTCACAGGTGAAACCATTAACACTTCCTGTGTGGGTGTGGGTGGGGATGGTGCAAACAACTACTTGCCAATGGGAAGAAACTGTAGACCCATTTCCCTAGAAGTCGGCTGTCTAGATTTTCCAAAATGGATGATTCTGTGAATGTCGTGGTTTTAAGTCTATTTGTTTGAAACACTGAGTGTCACCCAGTGACAGCACTGGCTGTAATGGCCCTGTGATAAACCTGAACTGTGGCAGAATTTTAGCAATTACTGTTGAAGCTGCTGCGCGTGAATGCGCAATTACTGTTGAATCTGCTGCGCAGAACGCTTATCCGGTCCTTTAAGTGGAGGCGGAGACAACGGGAGTTTTCAAGACCAGGCTTGATACGGCGCTAGATGGGATCTAGCCTTTAGGTAAATGATGTACTAGGCATTATGTACTCTTTAGCTGTTGGAAAATGGTGTGTATCATTGGGCTGAACGGCCTGTTCTCATCACTGTTGTGTTGCGTGTGCTGAAATGCACTAACCCACACAGATGAAAGTGCCTGTCTGGGTTATTGATCTGTTCTGATGGCTAACTGAGCAGCATTAGCGTTTTGGGCTTTGCTTTCTCCCATCCTGGTCATCCCCAGGTTTGCCCACTGCAGATAATTCCCATGGAAATGCGTCGTTCCATACACAGGATATTGCTCACATTTTAGATGGATCATTGCATTTATGTAGCTTTTCCAGACTCTCAGCTTTACAGTTATGAGGGGGAAACTCACCTCAGCCACCACCTGGCACCCACCTGAGAGATACAACGGCAGCCATTTCTCAGCTGTGGTGGAGAGGGAGGGAACAACATTTTTGCCACGAGCTAAACGCAGAACCACTCATCTCTGCCCACGTGGGGCGTGGCACCCTATGGCGGCCATTTTCAGTCTCATAAGTGTCCCTTTTATTTGTATTACCCGCTGTGCTCGTCGACACCGATCAGCCATTTCAGTTCGCAATTGCCAACGTTTTTGTGTGATGGCACTCATCCTCAATTAGCCTCATGCGACTTTGCGCATTCTTAATTTGAAAGGTTTTCTCTCCTTTCTTTTGCGAGATTGGATTTTTTTCACAAGGCTGAGAAGCTGTTTTATGTTTATCCCATTTGAAATCCTGAGTGCTATCAGATTTTCCACCCACTCCCCAAAGTCTCCTTGTAGCTTTTTTTTTTTTGTGGAAATGTATTTATTTTTTAACTCCAGTTATTTTATGTCAGGCCGGCGCAGTTCTGGTAATCACCCTGCTGACGCTCAATAGCCTCGGCCCCAGCATCTGCGTGGCCCCCCTGCGTGGCCCCCCTGCGTGGCCCCTCTGCGTGGCCCCTGGCCCCCCTGCGTGGCCCCTCTGCGTGGCCCCTGGCCCCCCTGCGTGGCCCCTCTGCAAATGTCATGCAATTCCTGCAATTTTACACCATTCTCCCGTGCGAATAGCCTCTGTTTTTTTTGTTTAGTTTTTTTTTTTTTTTTTACCCCAGCAGTTCTTGGCCTCTGATGTTCAGCGGCGTGCTGTGTGCTGTGTCGGTCTGTGGTGGACGTGCTGTGTGCTGTGCCGGTCTGTGGTGGACGTGCTGTGCCGGTCTGTGGTGGACGTGCTGTGTCGGTCTGTGGTGGACGTGCTGTGCCGGTCTGTGGTGGACGTGCTGTGCCGGTCTGTGGTGGACGTGCTGTGCCGGTCTGTGGTGGACGTGCTGTGCCGGTCTGTGGTGGACGTGCTGTGCCGGTCTGTGGCGGGCGTGCTGTGTCGGTCTGTGGTGGACGTGCTGTGTCGGTCTGTGGCGGACGTGCTGTGCCGGTTTCAGTGACCTGGAGGTTGCAGGCTCAACTCCGCCGTGTCCTGCCTGCTAAACGGATGCTATGATGTTACATCTTTGACATTTTTGTTTTTATTCTCTTTGGAATTAGAGGATGTCTACTGTACATTGATTCTAATTAGCCCTGTACAAGATGAGTAATGACTGATTATAAATGCGTATTAACATTTCTTTATCCTTTAACTGGAAAATCCTGTAGAGGTGTATAATATTTTATAATTGACGAAGAGTACAGCTAAATAAAATTCTGTGATCAGACATAATGCACAATAAAAACGCATTTGGTATTTGTTTTTTAATGAATGCAGAACGTCGTGTTTACTGCTGATTGTTGTAACTCACTGGGTCACGTATTGATTCCAGGCCAGTCTTCTCTTCCCTGCCCTCTTGCTGATCTTGCTCTTCTGTATCCCTGAGACTAGCAGTATTTCCTGCCATCCTAACTCGCGCTGGCTTAGAGAATCTAAAAAAATTCCCGAAATGTAACCATTCACTGCTTGACTGCTTAATTGATTGGTTAATAACAAGAGGGTTACTATGAATTGGTGTCCTACTGATTTAGTGGTTTTACATTTTTAGCACTTTGATCGTTTGAACTTTGCTTTCCCTTTGGGGAAATGGGCCGATAATATTAGCGGGGGTAGGCTGCCCTGGTCCGGGAGAGCTGCAGCATTTGCTGATTTGTTTTCACCTTAATCAGCATTCAAATGAGACCCAAGAAACCAGGTGAGGCGAGTTAACTTTAATCGACTGCTTTTGATTGAGGTTACAACCAAAGCCAGCACACCCTGCGGCCCTCCGAGGCCAGGGTTGACAGCCCTGCATTATGGGATGGATGAGTCCTCCACTGTCCTGCATTGATGCGGTAAAGTCCTGAATGTGAGGATGTTCCTGATTTGGCTGCTTTCTCATTTATTTATCTGACTCTTATCCAAAGCAACTTGCAGTTGATTAGACTAAGCAGACAATCCCCCCCTGGAGTATTGTGGGGTCAAGGGCCCAACGGCTGTGCAGATTTTATTGTGGCTACACCAGTGCTTGAATCACCAACCTTCCAGGCTACAGTCATGTACCTTAGCCACTAGGCTACAGTCATGTACCTTAGCCGCTAGGCTACAGTCATGTACCTTAGCCACTAGGCTACAGTCATGTACCTTAGCCGCTAGGCTACAGTCATGTACCTTAGCCGCTAGGCTACAGTCATGTACCTTAGCCGCTAGGCTACAGTCATGTACCTTAGCCGCTAGGCTACAGTCATGTACCTTAGCCACTAGGCTACAGTCATGTACCTTAGCCACTAGGCTACAGGCTGCCCCAGTCATGTACCTTAGCCACTAGGCTACAGGCTGCCCCAGTCATGTACCTTAGCCACTAGGCTACAGGCTGCCCCAGTCATGTACCTTAGCCACTAGGCTATAGGCTGCCCCAGTCATGTACCTTAGCCACTAGGCTACAGGCTGCCCCAGTCATGTACCTTAGCCACTAGGCTACAGGCTGCCCCAGTCATGTACCTTAGCCACGAGGCTACAGGCTGCCCCAGTCATGTACCTTAGCCACTAGGCTACAGGCTGCCCCAGTCATGTACCTTAGCCACTAGGCTATAGGCTGCCCCAGTCATGTACCTTAGCCACTAGGCTACAAGGCTAATCTCCGGCTTTCAGAGGAGATCATGGGCGAAATGTACAATTTAATATACAAATAACTGTAATATTTAAAACATTGACATGCATATACATGGCATCACTGTTATATGGTTATTTCTGCTGACCCAGATAGAAGTGTTCTGTAACATCTTATGTGCCAAGAAAATCCACTTTTCAATCTTTCAGCCTCATACTCGCATTTTAATGTTAAACACCAGGCAGCGGTAATTGAAAAAAATAATGAGAACATGAATATAATTTTAATGGCAAAGCGTTTCTCAAAGCCGCCTCTTCCAGGGACATGTCCTGCTGGCAGGTCTTTAATCGTTGCACAGCTGTTCTGAACTTGTGCTGAAGCAGAAAACTCCTCTCCTCCATGGCCAATCAGCTTATCTTGAGCAGCAGAAATTGTGTACTAAATGTGTGTTCTATAAAATGAACTAAAAGGGTCATCTTGCAGTGTGGAATAATTTGTTAAATCTTGTTTTCCCTTTTTTTTCTTTCTTCATTTTCCTGTGCTCGCTCTCCTTAATCAAAGCTAGCTACGCTGTAAGTGGTGATCCTGTGTGCGTGTGCGTGTGCGTGTGCGTGTGCGTGTGCGTGTGCGTGTGCGTGTGCGTGTGCGTGTGCGCATCTGTATTCCCTCCTAATCAATAACTCCCTCATATGCTACAATAAGCTACTGATCCTGCACAGTCACTTGGATCCAAAAATCTCCTAATCCTTCCCTCGTCAGAGTAAAAGCTAGAAGAGGCGAGGTGTTTGCCATCAGGGATCCTATAAACCTGTACTTTTCTGCAGCAACTCTTCTCTCAAATCTTGTCTAAAGAATTATTTTTCAAAATCTTACTTTTATCATTGCTTATTTATTATCTTTGTGCCATGTCTTATTTTTCATATTATCCCCTGTATTTTAATCTTCTTTCATGACTGGTCAAATACGTAATTGTTTTGGATTCAGTTACTTTTCTAGGATTTTCTAGGCATTCCTCCTTCATTGCACTACACTACATTACATTTAGCCGACTCTTATCCAGAACGACGTACCGGAGGTTTGGTCGGGTGCCAGATGGGCTGGTCCACTTGAGATCCTGGGCCACTTTTAGGCCGACCCAGCCCCTCTTGGGCCCATGATTGCGGTCTTCTCTCTCTGTGTAGGGTGGTCCAGTTGAGGCAAAAAAACAGCAGAACCGAATTCTGCTGGCAGTCTGGTCCTGCTTGCACAGAACCGTTGCGTGGCATTTTGTTATTTTCTTGTGTTCTTTAAGAAAAACCTTTTTGAAACGACATTATTGCTTGTGTGTGTTTTGAAAGCGGGCCTTCTTGTTTGGAATAAGGTGCACTCACTCACTTTTTAATATGGCCTTTGAAAGCAGAGGGCAAACAGACGTTTGGAGGACGTGGCAGAACTCTGCTCCTCGCGGTTACCGCTCAGTGCCTGCGTATAATGGAAACCTTTTTTCATTTCCTTTTGCAATATCGGCACCCCTCCTCCAGAGTGAAACGCAGACTCCAGACCAAATGTGCGGAGTGCGGAGTGCTCTTGGGCAGCCGTGAGAGGATCTGCTGTTCTGGGAACCGGGCAGCTTGTGGCCTAGTGGCTAAGTTACATGACTGGAACCGGGAAGGTTGGTGGTTCAAGCCCCACTGTAGCCAGGATAAGATCTGCACAGTTATTGGGCTCTTGAGCAAGGCCCTTGGTCCCACATTGTTCCCTGGGCCCTGCACTGTCTGCCCACTGCTCCTAATTAACTAGGATGGGTCAAATGCAGAGGACACATTACCCCTCAGGGTTCAGTAAAGTACATCTTCTGTATTACATTATTACATTATTGGCACTTGGCAGACGCTCTTATCCAGAGCGACGTACAATTGATTAGACTAAGCAGGAGACAATCCTCCCCTGGAGCAATGCAGGGTTAAGGGCCTTGCTCAAGGGCCCAACGGCTGCGCGGATCTTATTATGGCTACACCGGGATTAGAACCACCAACCTTGCCTGTCCCAGTCAGTTACCTTAACCACTACGCTACAGGCCGCCCCTGTATGGTGCAATGGTCATGGAACTGGGCTTGTAAGCCAAAGGTTTCAGGGTTGATTTTCAGTACCACACTGAGCAAGGTGCTTCCTTAAACTCCAGCTGTGGAAACTTAGTCTGGTTTAGGATGGTATTCTCAGCAGGGTTATCCTGAATTGCTTCAGTATAGCCGATATGTAGTGTGATAGAATGGATGCCATGTAAGAAATGCTAAATCTGTGACTGTTGCTCTGGAACAGAGTCTGCTAAATGCCTACAGTGTACAGGTAACATAATGTGAGTCCTGCCTCCATCTTTAGTGTAGCCACTGCCACATGAACAGTTTATGCTGAACAGTCGCTCACTGTGGTCCATCGGAGGCTGACAATTGGCTCATTTCCCTGCTGAACCGCTTGGTTTGCTAGTTTTACGTCACAGCGAGAATCGCGGGAGGTAAACCCGCCCGAGCGTCTCGCTCCGACAGACCGAAAGCGTCTCGCTCCGACAGACCGAAAGCGGCTCGCTCCGACAGACCGAAAGCGGCTCGCTCCGACAGACCGAAAGCGGCTCGCTCCGACAGACCGAAAGCGGCTCGCTCCGACAGACCGAAAGCGTCTCGCTCCGACAGACCGAAAGCGGCTCGCTCCGACAGACCGAAAGCGGCTCGCTCCGACAGACCGCAAGCGGCTCGCTCCGACAGACCGAAAGCGTCTCGCTCCGACAGACCGAAAGCGTCTCGCTCCGACAGACCGCAAGCGTCTCGCTCCGACAGACCGGAAGCGTCTCGCTCCGACAGACCGAAAGCGTCTCGCTCCGACAGACCGAAAGCGGCTCGCGTTGAAAGGCGTCGCAGGCTAACAGCCCGCTGCGTTAGCGCTGAGGAGTCTGATTAAACGCGTGTCCTCTGCAGTGTGTTTACTGTACGCTCTGCAGTGTGTTTACTGTACGCTCTGCTGCAGTGTGTTTACTGTACGCTCTGCTGCAGTGTGTTTACTGTACGCTCTGCTGCAGTGCGTTTACTGTACGCTCTGCTGCAGTGCGTTTACTGTACGCTGCTGCAGTGCGTTTACTGTACGCTGCTGCAGTGCGTTTACTGTCCTCTGCAGTGTGTTTACTGTACGCCCTGCAGTGTGTTTACTGTACGCTGCTGCAGTGTTTACTGTACGCTCTGCAGTGTGTTTACTGTACGCTGCTGCAGTGTGTTTACTGTACGCTCTGCAGTGTGTTTACTGTCCTCTGCAGTGTGTTTACTGTACGCTGCTGCAGTGTGTTTACTGTACGCTGCTGCAGTGTGTTTACTGTACGCTCTGCAGTGTGTTTACTGTACACTCTGCTGCAGTGTGTTTACTGTACGCTGCTGCAGTGTGTTTACTGTACGCTGCTGCAGTGTGTTTACTGTACGCTCTGCAGTGTGTTTACTGTCCTCTGCACAGTGTTTACTGTATACTGCTGCACAGTGTTTACTGTATACTGCTGCAGTGTGTTTACTGTATACTGCTGCAGTGTGTTTACTGTACGCTGCTGCAGTAAGAGGCTCAAACCGCTTCCAGGCCCCTCTTGCATGCAGAAACATAGCCTGGAATGTACCTGGGTATATTAATGCATTCTCCTATTAATACAGCGGAGGTGTACTTTGTGAATATTAAACCTTTAAATATGTATTTCAATTACACAATGCAATGACTGAATATACACTGTAAAATTTACTATTACTATTACTAAATGAGTTTGCAAGGGGTTAGGGATTACATGTGTTCGATCAGTTGTGCTTGAGTATTAGATGGTCTGTATGAAATTGGTAAGACTTTAAATACGGTGTTGTGTGGGCTCTGTGGAGCATGCCGCAGGTTGCTCCTGTAGTCATGTTGCTGTGGTACACCCGGTTGTTCTTGGTCTTTATCACTTTTGATTTGTGTGCATATGAATTGCAAAATATACTCCACTGGAAATGTATTACTTCTGTGATATATTATGCACACAACCAGTATGACATTGTAGACGTATAATATGCTATATGACAGATATAAAACTCAACGTACCGTACATACTGTATACTCTGGAACATCAGGGGTGGGGAGGAAACGCAGTCGTGTTTTACAGTAGCATGCTGTGGTACACAGTAAAACCGTTCAACTTTAACAGTGTGCGTAAGTACAACTGGGACCACATGCAGCCTCCTCTGTAAAGGATGGATTCTGCGCTGAATGTTTTGCTGTGTATATGTACAGCTTATTGAGTAGATGCCTGTGGCAGTTCCTTTTGGTTTCTCTGGGGTCTGCTTTGGGGGCGACATGGCTCAGGCAGTAAGAGCAGTAGTCTGGCAGTCGGAGGGTTGCCGGTTCGATCCCCCGCCCGGGCTGTGTCGAAGTGTCCCTGAGCAAGACACCTAACCCCCCCAAAAAAAATAAAAAAATAAAATAAAATAAAATAAAATGCTCCTGACGGTCGGAGCCTTGCATGGCAGCCAATCGCCGTTGGTGTGTGAGTGTGTGAGTGTGTGTATGAATGAGAAGCATCAGTTGTACAGCGCTTTGGATAAATATATGCCAACCATTTGCCATTTGCTTTGGATGCTGCCCTTGGTCTGTAGCTCATTAGGCTGATTGTGCCTGGCGTAGGGCAGGGCGTAGTAGTGTAGTGCAGGGCGCAGGGCGTAGTGTAGGTCAGGGCGTAGTAGTGTAGTGCAGGGCGTAGCGCAGGGCATAGGTCAGGGCGGTCAGGGACTTCTGCTGCTGCCGTCAGTTGTTCCTTGCTTTGTTATGTTCCCTGCTCAAGCCAGGTTTTGAAACCACTGGTAGCTAATTGACCAGCGAATGGCTAGATTCTACACAGGGCTGGTTCTGTTCTTCATTTTTGGAGAGCAGCAGCGAGACGTAGCCTCCTGGACATCGACATGCGGAGCTGTTTACTCAAACGTGAAAATGTTCTGCTCTGTAGTCCACTGCAGAGCACCCCGGCTTTGCCCTGACAGTCCAGGCTGTGTGACTCATCTGTTGTGGTTTCATTTGGCCTGTGGAATAGAAACTATATTCTGCACACATACTTCTCCTGTATCTCAGGGCTTGTGTTGCAGCATCAGTGTTTGGAGGGGAGACGTCTCTTACAGAGGGCTGAGCACATTCAGTGGAAGTTGTGTGTCCTCCAGGTGTTTACTGATGGACAACTCGCGATGTGTGGACACCTGTGTGTTCTGGCACTCCGTGAGAACATTCTCATCCTCACCCTTTATGTTATGTCAGGTAACCCAGTGGCTAAGGTGCATGGCTGGGGTCTGGGTCCAAGCCCCGGTGTCACCACAACAAAACCAAAATAGTGACTTGTAATTCTATGAGTCAACTACAGGAATTTTCCGACAAATAAACAGCGGACAAAGGATCATTTCAAGATGCAGGGACGTGATTCTTCCTCCTTAAGAACAGGCCTTTCTTTCTGAAGCTCTGATTTCTCGTTTGGAGCCGGGCCATGGCGTTGTGTTGGATCCCTCATCCCGTGTGAGTCTCTCGCCGCACTGGGTCCTGGCCTCATCAATCAGCGCCGGGCTCTGCTCTCTGCCCCGCCGCTCCGCTGTCCGGCCAATACCAACACCGAACGTGACGAGGCCAACGCCGGCGCCGGCAAACGGCCAGAGCTCGTGTGAATGATGGTTCTGTTGGGTTTCCCGCGCCGCGTTTATACACGTCCGTCTCTCTGGCCGCGGACAGTCCGTTCACCGTCATCTGTGAGGCCCCGTCTGTGCGTTACCGCTGATGTGGGCTTGACCGATCCTTCAGACACACGGTGGTGACGTCTGAGTAATTGTGACTTGTTCGGCTGTGTGTCTAATCTTGGGCCGTCTATAATTGCTTTCACTTGTTAAATTTTCTTTTTTTATTTATTTCTTTTTTTTTTTTTACATATCTGTGTTCAGAGATTGTTGCGCCAGCACTTTAATGGGTTCAGCGGCAGAATTTGGACAGTGATTGGTGTTCTAGTGAGGTTTTCTGCGTTTCTGGGAAGGGGAAGTTGGCAGGGGATTGGCGCTGTGATGAGGGCAGGGTGCTGTGCGGCTCTGGAGCCAGAGTCTGGGGCTCATCAGCAGGCCTGCGCCGGGCCAAACGGCCTCCTGAGCGGTCCCAGTCCCAGTCCCAGTCCCAGTCCCAGTCCCAGTCCCAGTCCCAGTCCCAGTCCCAGTCCCGGTCCCAGTCCCAGTCCCAGTCCCAGTCCCAGTCCCAGTCCCAGTCCCAGTCCCAGTCCCAGTCCCAGTCCCAGTCCCAGTCCCAGTCCCAGTCCCAGTCCCAGTCCCGGTCCCAGTCCCGGTCCCAGTCCTGAGAGAAGTAACGGAGAGCGTTAGAGCGGGGCCCTGGCTCGTTGGGATTGGGGAGGACTGGCTCTCTGGTTTTGTGCACGCTCCGCTCCAACCAATCACAGGGCCTGATGTTTGGACCATCTACTGTACACCTCAGGGGGTGTAATGTTCAATGTTGAGCTGTCTCAACAAGCTGCTGTTTATGTTATGTGTTATTCCAGGGGGGTTTTGACTCTCTGATTGGTAACTATCCATTATATTAGCTCATGGCTGTAATGTATTTTTTTTAAATGTTTCATCTTTTAGTAATGCTAAGTTTCCAGAACCCCATAATGAATGGTTCTAACATGTGGTGTTAATTGTATGGTAAGTTGGAATGGATAGAAAGCGTTTGTTGACATGAATATCATTCCTGCATGACCCTGCACATTACTGTTCTGCTCCCTTCCAGAGCACAGGATTAAGCCCACGAGAATATAAACCTCAACTCTTCTGTTTGTTTTCTTTCCTTTAACTTGTCCTGGAAATCCTTTGATTTACACCCTCACGAGAAACCACTGTGCTGAGGAAAAACAAGCTCTCGTGCATTTTTATAAACCTGTCCCTGTACCCCACCTCCACCCCTGTACCCCACCCCCCATACCCCACTGCCCCCGTACCCCACTGCCCCTGTACCCCACCTCCATACCCCACTGCCCCTGTACCCCACCTCCATACCCCCATACCCCACCTCCATACCCCACTGCCCCTGTACCCCACCCCCCATACCCCACTGCCCCTGTACCCCACCTCCATACCCCACTGCCCCTGTACCCCACCTCCATACCCCCATACCCCACCTCCATACCCCACTGCCCCTGTACCCCACCCCCCATACCCCACTGCCCCCATACCCCACCTCCACACCCCACTGCCCCTGTACCCCACCTCCACACCCCACTGCCCCTGTACCCCACCTCCATACCCCACTGCCCCTGTACCCCACCTCCATACCCCACTGCCCCTGTACCCCACCTCCATACCCCACTGCCCCTGTACCCCACCTCCATACCCCACTGCCCCTGTACCCCACCTCCACACCCCACTGCCCCCATACCCCACCCCCATACCCCACTGCCCCTGTGCCCCACCTCCATACCCCACTGCCCCTATACCCCACTGCCCCCATACCCCACCCCCATACCCCACTGCCCCATACCCCACCTCCATACCCCACTGCCCCTATACCCCACTGCCCCCATACCCCACCCCCATACCCCACTGCCCCTGTACCCCACCTCCACTGCCCCTGTACCCCACCTCCACTGCCCCTGTACCCCACCTCCATACCCCACCTCCATACCCCACTGCCCCTGTACCCCACCCCCCATACCCCACTGCCCCTGTACCCCACCTCCATACCCCACTGCCCCTGTACCCCACCCCCCATACCCCACTGCCCCTGTACCCCACCTCCATACCCCCATACCCCACCTCCATACCCCACCTCCATACCCCACTGCCCCTGTACCCCACCCCCCATACCCCACTGCCCCTGTACCCCACCTCCATACCCCACTGCCCCTGTACCCCACCCCCCATACCCCACTGCCCCTGTACCCCACCCCCATACCCCACCTCCATACCCCACTGCCCCTGTACCCCACCCCCATACACCACTGCCCCTGTACCTACAGTGCAACATTGAGCTCGTTAAGGAGCATGTGTTGCTTTTTATCTTCTTTGATGCAGTTTGGTGAATTGAGCAAAATCCCCCAAATTACCACGGCAAACTGTCAGTGAAGAGGAAAACAAGAATTTGTTCTCCAGTCAGTTACAAACGGATGTTGACTGAATCCAGGTAATTGTGGTGCCTAATTGGTAATACGAACGCTTTTGTACTTGGTACTAATTGCTAGTGCTAGGTCCCATAAATGCCCTTAAACACAGCATGTGTAATTATTTAGAGGGCCTTCTGTTCCTCGTGCATAACCCACTCTGCAGTTACGCTGCTTAAAACTTATCTTCTCATCGTGTCTATTAGAATAAGGCTCCAATTTGTCATGAATACATTTTTTTCAAAAGGAAATCCATTCGCATAAGAGATCGTAAAACAGACATCAAATAACAAAAGGCTCATTAAACAAGACCATTCTTGAAAGTTCCTCAGGGAAATGCATTTTGAAGATGAAAACATTTCTGTTTAAAATAACATTTTATTTTAGCCCCCAAGAAAGCAGGAATTAAAACATCCCCCTGTACAATTTTAGTCTGTTGCAAATTGGTCAGTTGTGGTCAAAGCTTAAATTCATCCAATACGTTCACACATTCAACAAACTAAACATTCAATTGATTAAAATAAAATTTTAAACTGTCTAGTAGTTTAGACTTAGACTTAATCTTTTTGAAGATTGTGCACACACACCGGAGTTATTTTATTCTAACCATCTTAACAGTGGTGTGTGTTTGTTAGCATGCTTTGTGTGTGTGTGTGTTTGTTTGCATGCGGTTGTGTGTGTTTGTTTGTTTGTATGTATGTGTAGGAGATGTTGAGAGTGAATCTTGCGGAAATGCTAACTGCAGTGAGCATTATTAGTATTCTAAACATGATGTTGCGTTCTCCCCAGGAACTGAATTAGCAGCTGCTGCCACTGTTGGAGCTTCTGAGAAGAGATTCATCACCGGGGTAGCTAACCGCTAAACAGGATTATGTCCCAGATCAGGGGAATAAATATTAATAGCGGGCTATGCTAACGGGGGTGGGGGGGCGGTTAGGACACTTGACAAACAGAATCACAGAAACGCTCGTGAAGGAAAATATGTTGAGATTTGGAATGGATGGGAACACAAGCGCCGCACGTAACGAGCAGGGATGGCAGGGCTGTGAAAATCCCATTTGTCCCCAGATCGGGGGCTGCCAGCTCCAGTCCGCGGCTGTGGGCTGGAGTGTTTCTGCACGGCTGATCTCTCCTGCTCACCGTGGCTGTGGGCTGGAGTGTTTCTGCACGGCTGATCTCTCCTGCTCCCCGTGGCTGTGGGCTGGAGTGTTTCTGCACGGCTGATCTCTCCTGCTCCCCGTGGCTGTGGGCTGGAGTGTTTCTGCACGGCTGATCTCTCCTGCTCCCCGTGGCTGTGGGCTGGAGTGTTTCTGCACGGCTGATCTCTCCTGCTCCCCGTGGCTGTGGGCTGGAGTGTTTCTGCACGGCTGATCTGTCCTGCTCACCGTGGCCCCTCCCCCCTCCGTGGCCCCTCCCCCCTCCGTGGCCCCTCCCCCCTCCGTGGCCCCTCCCCCCTCTGTGGCCCCTCCCCCCTCCGTGGCTCCACCCACCCTTGGGCGTGGAGCGGCTCCCCTCGCTGAACAGGAGCAGCCGGTGACGGGACCCCTGGGGCTCTTCCCTGTCGTTTGTCACCTGCTTCCTGTCCGTGCTCCTGGTCTTGCCGCTGAGCTCCACCCATTGGGAGGGGCCAGGAAGAGGAGAAGTCGGGGAAATGGAGAGCGTGAAGTGGGCGAGTGGAATGTCCTCGCTCCTCGAAACGTCCGTTCGACGTGGAGGATGGGGGATCTGAGAAACGCTGTGTATTCTGACTCAGGGCTGGGGTGGGACCAGAGTGGACTGGAGATCACTTTTTTCTTTTTCTTTTTTCCCCCCAATTTCATAGGGCAGCAGAACACACTTAATCCAACTTGATTCAAGCAAAATAATGTAAACAGTTGGCATTTATATAGCGCCTTTATCCAAAGCGCTGTACAATTGATGCTTCTCATTCACCCATTCATACACACACTGCCATGCAACCCGCCAACCAGCTCATCAGGAGCATTTGGGGGTTAGGTGTCTTAACCAGCTCATCAGGAGCATTTGGGGGTTAGGGGTCTTAACCAGCTCGTCAGGAGCATTTGGGGGTTAGGGGTCTTAACCAGCTCGTCAGGAGCATTTGGGGGTTAGGGGTCTTAACCAGCTCGTCAGGAGCATTTGGGGGTTCGGTGTCTTAACCAGCTCGTCAGGAGCATTTGGGGGTTAGGGGTCTTAACCAGCTCATCAGGAGCATTTGGGGGTTAGGGGTCTTGCTCACCCCTCCGACTGTCAGACGACTGGCCGTGTGAGTCAGTGGCATAAGTGCTGAAATAATGGCCTGGATTAAAATGGGTCACTTAAACAGGCCTACAAACATGTTTACAGCTGGGGATCTGCTGTGTAGATACCCTGTTATTACGGTCTCTCTCTGTGGTTTGACCGTTTCTTACTTCCAGCCCACGTAGTGCAGCCACAGCTGAAGGAGCCTGTTAGTGTGTGTGTGTGTGAGAGTGTGTGTGTGTGAGAGTGTGTGAGAGTGTGTGAGAGTGTGTGAGAGTGTGTGAGAGTGTGTGAGAGTGTGTGAGAGTGTGTGAGAGTGTGTGAGAGTGTGTGAGAGTGTGTGAGAGTGTGTGTGAGAGTGTGTGTGTGAGAGTGTGTGTGAGAGTGTGTGTGTGTGTGTGTGTGTGTGTGAGTGAGTGTGTGTGTGAGAGTGTGTGTGTGAGAGAGTGTGTGTGTGTGAGAGTGTGTGTGTGTGAGAGTGTGTCCTGTTTAAATACACACAGAACCTGTGGGGCTATAATGCACTGCCTGTACCTACCTGTACCCAGTGTGCATACATACAGGTGCACATATTGCATACACAAACAATGTGTACACTCACCAAGCACATTTTTGCTTTACGCCTACTTATTCATGCAATTATCTAATCAGCCAATTGTGTGGCAGCAGTGCAGTGCAAACATTCATATAGATATTGGTCAGGAGCTTAATGTTCACATCAACCATCAGAATGGTTGATGTGATCCAGCGAGCAGCAGTTCTGCCGACAGAAACACCTTGTTAATGAGACAGAGGAGAAGGGCCAGGCTGGTCAAAGCTGATGGGAAGGTGACAGTAACACAGATAAGCACAAATTGCAACAGTGGTGTGCAGAAGAGCATCTCTGAACACATAACACATCATAACTCTTAAGTGGCTATGCTACAGCAGAGGAAGTCTAAAAAAAGTCTGATAAATACCTAATAAAGTGCTTGGTGAGTATTTGAATGTATTCAATTAACTACTTTTATACTATAGTGTGTGTACACACACACACACACACACTATAAATTGTAAGTGTGTGTGCGTCTTCAGTAAATAATTTATGATTTAGTAATGGCCAGGAATTGTGCGGGGGTTACTTAAGTCTTGGCAGCAGGTAGTTGGCAGGAATATGCAAACGGAGAGTCCATGTGCTGTATAAAACATTAATTTCACAGGATTAAACATTCATCTGCAGGCAGGATGATCTGCCCTTTCCAGCCAAAGGTGAGATGCAAGGAAGCTGCTGAAGGCTTGCTTGCAGAAAAACATCTGAGTTTATGTCCTTTCACAAAAACCTTGGTGCTGGAACAAAAATAGACTCATAAAATCTGAAGGCCGGAACAGCACTTGACCTGTGAAATGTGAACGCTTTTCTTAGCAGTAGATTCAAATAATTAAATCACATAATTTAAGCCCCATAAAAATATGAACGCTCAGTTTGCAGCAACGCTTCCTCTCCTTGCTCACCTTGGCCGGGTGAGAGGTTTCATGCTGAATTTAAAATGCGCCCAGTTCCTGTTTACTCCAGCTTACACACAGGCTGATGCTGTGTAACCGGCAGAATGCGCATGGCTCAGAAATCCAGGGAAAGTCACTCACGCCCCATGCCTTATTATAAAAACCTTGGGACATTTGAACTTTGGAAGGATTTCTTCTTTTAAAACCTATTTCGGCAAATTGTATTCCTTAAATGTGATTTTGTAAAACTTTTTCGACTGGGTATCAGGAGGTGAAGCATTTCAGATTTGACATAACGCAAGTGTCTTTGATGTCAAACATGTTGCAGTGAAAATGTATTATTTTATTGAATGTCCCTTATGTTAAGAGAAATGCTGTGTAGGGGAGGCTAAATATGGATGTGATCCGTCCTCTTCTACACTGCTTCTAACGCCATTTTAACAACCTGCACTCTGACTGCCTGGCTGAACTCGTTATGAAATGGTTCCCTGAATACTGGTTTGACAGCACAATGCACTGTTAGGACGATCAATGCGTATGAATACTTATTGATATTTCAACTTCATATTCAATCGCATCACCTGTACTTTCGGCATGCATCTCCATTCAGAATTTTTCATTTTGTCTTCAAAAGAAAAAATGGCATTTTCCATGCGCTATATTTATCAACAATTTAACTCTACATTACGATATATTCCTACCTTGATGCTTGACATTTCATATTTGAATATTTCCCAGTGCCCGTGCATCTCTAATGGAAACATAACATTTTCAGGAGCTCAATTTAAGAATATGCCTCCAGGCTTAAGCTCCCAGTCTCTCGGAGATAAAAATGAACATTTTTGTTTCAGTTTTACTGCTTCCCTGTCACAGCCAAAGTGACTGTTAAAACCTTGGCGTGTCTGGAGACCTTTCCTTTCTGGCTCAGATTAACAACATCGCAAAATGGGCCTTTTTCAGAGTCACATTTTATCCCTGCATGACTACATGCATAAGCATTTATAACTTCTGTTACGCTTTCAGATGTGGTTGCACAACCCTGCTGGAAAAACCAGCTCAAGCTTGGGTTTGAAACCACAGGTAGCTGGTCGATCAGTTAGACCAGCTCCATACTCAACATGGTTTGACCAGATCAAGCTAGGTTTTGAAACTGCTGGTAGCTGGTGTTTCAAGAGTAGTGTTAGTGCTCCGGTCTTATGGAATAACCTCCCTTTACCTGGGAGTCAGGTGTGTCCACCCTCCCTTTACCTGGGAGTCTGATTTCATCCCTGCAGTAGCCTACATGTCTTTGCTTTGTACACGCCTCATGTTTTATTGCGTGTTACATCCGTTTGTATTAGAAAGGCGTTTGTGGTGAACTAAATGTTAATTTAAAATGATTCCACAATAACTGTTGCCTGCAAAGAAAATGTTTTTAGTTTTGCCGTGAACCTTCACCGTCTTGAACACGTGTGTGCTGTCATGGTTGTGTAGAGCCCCATCCCCCTTCATCTCATCACCCCTTCTTCTTCTTCCCTTTTAGATGTGCTTCCACCGCAGTGCACCCTGGGGCTTCTCTGTGCAACACTCAGATCTCTACAAGCGCCAGAATTAACATCACACTCTAACGTGTTAGAATCGACACATAGCGTCATTTTTTAAACGCACCTCCATGTCTATTTGAGGACAACACATTCTGTTACTTTCAACGAAAGTCTTTGTTTAAAAAGTCTCCATTTGTAACGCATGCATTATATTCTTGTAACACAGAATTGGTAACTATGACACAAAATGTGTCTGAAAGTAACAGAAGTAGGAACATAAAGTGTGTTTGATTAACCCGTCCTGTTATCCAGCTAACTCAGTAATCCTGCTTTGTGGGTTTTACTCAGTGCTGTTATCCAGCTAACTCAGTAATCCTGCTTTGTGGGTTTTACTCAGTGCAGTTATCCAGCTAACTCCGTAATCCTGCTTTGTGGGTTTTACTCAGTGCAGTTATCCAGCTAACTCAGTAATCCTGCTCTGTGGCTTTTACTCAGTGCAGTTATCCAGCTAACTCAGTTATCCTGCTCTGTGGGTTTTACTCAGTGCTGTTATCCAGCTAACTCAGTAATCCTGCTTTGTGGGTTTTACTCAGTGCAGTTATCCAGCTAACTCAGTTATCCTGCTCTGTGGGTTTTACTCAGTGCTGTTATCCAGCTAACTCAGTAATCCTGCTTTGTGGGTTTTACACAGTGCAGTTATCCAGCTAACTCAGTAATCCTGCTTTGTGGGTTTTACTCAGTGCAGTTATCCAGCTAACTCAGTAATCCTGCTCTGTGAAATACCCCGGATACATTGCCTGGCTACACGTCTTTGCTTGGACTGTCCATTTTACCAGCTGGCTTACAGCTTCCTGTGATTTGTCCAAGCAGTAAAATGTTCGACTCTAACAGTTTACAGTATATGAGTCCAATCGGGACTTTGGCCCTTTGGACACATTTGGTTATTTTAAGGCTGAACATTTTGCTGCACAGCCACTCTGGTTATTGGTCTGGGAGCTGCTCCATTTAGCCATTCCTCTCCCGATTCAGAGATGATGGCTCCCTCTCTAAACCTGGCCAAACTTTACTCTCCCGATTCAGAGATGATGGCTCCCTCTCTAAACCTAGCCAAACTTTACTCTCCCGATTCAGAGATGATGGCTCCCTCTCTAAACCTGGCCAAACTTTACTCTCCCCATTCAGAGATGATGGCTCCCTCTCTAAACCTGGTTCCTCCGGAGATTTCGTTTCTCCACCACTCCTCCAGGCCTGTTCTCTGGTTTATTTGAATTCATTGAGATTTAACACATTCAGCACTGAGCCACACATTCAGCTCTGAGCCACACATTCAGCACTGAGACACACATTCAGCACTGAGACACACATTCAGCTCTGAGACACACATTCAGCAGGGCTGAAGTAATTGGTTCAGGTTAGGTATTTACATTTTTCACATTTTCTATGTCTACGCAGAAATATTAGTCATGTTCTGCTGTGAGGGCCTCGAATTGCAATGTTGGATCGGTACTTTTTTAGACTTTATTCTTTGCCCTACAAAATATCATTTAAATATTATTCCTTTTAGATTTGCTGTGAGTCCCAGAATGCAGCTTCTTGTGTTTACAGATGTGTGTTAACCTTAAAGGTTTGTTCAGGACGTTTAGTTATTCATGAGCTCCGTGTTGTTTCTGTGAGCTAATAAGCCTTGTTTTCTGCCCTCTCCAGAACCCGAGGCTGCTCTTCTGCCCTGCTCGCCCAGCGGAATTACAGCCGTGCCGCAGAATCACACACCCCACCGACTCAAATTAAACTGGAGTGGACCGCAGCTCCGCACCGTAGTTCTCCCGCAAATGGAAGAAAGATTTACTTTATTGAGCCCCGTGGGGTAATGTGTCCTCTGCATTTGATCCGTCCGTGTTACTTAGGAGCAGTGGGCAGCCACGGTTCAGTGCTCGGGGAGCAGTGTGGGGTTAAGGGCCTTTCAAGGGCTCTTCAAGGGCCCAACAGATCCACTAACCTTATCGTGGCTACACTGGGGCTTGAACCACCAACCTTCCGGGTTCCAGTCATGTACCTTAGCCACTAGGCTGCCCCAATAAACACATTGATCTGGAGTGGACCAACTCCACACTGACCCAGACAGAACAAAGAACTAAATGGAGCTTTTCTATTCCGAAGCTGGATATGAAGGACTGTTATCAAAGCCCGTCTCAGAACCGATGCAGAACTAGGCGGACACATGTTGTGAACCACAACCACAATCGCGGGTCAAAGGTTGCGTAGCACTGTCGCCTCACAGGAAGTAGGTCCTGGGTTCGTATTCCGACCAGGGCCCCTCTGTGTGGCGTCTGCATGTTCTCCCCGTGCCTGTGTGGGTTTCCTCCGGGTACTCCCGTTTTGTCCCACAGTCCAGAGACACGCAATCAAAACTCATTGCTGGCACGCGTGCCGGTTGCCCCGGTTGCTCTGTTTGTTGCTCAGTCTTGCGGTTTTATTTCCTGGGTGGGTCTGGAGCCTCGGTTTTCCTGAGTTCCTGTCTGTTTATATGGTAGCCATTTTATTTAGTTCCCGGGACCGGCCCTTTTGCCCGTGTGACAGTTTGCTGCATCTCTCTCCATGGTTTACCTGGTCTGTTTTGTATCTGCACTCAAGTCCTCCCCTCGATCCACCTGGTAACAAACGGCATTAAGGTTTTTAAACATCGCTTTTTGATACTACAGGAAAGTTTTACTTTCCTAACTTTACAAGGATGTCGGTGTTCTTTTGAAAATGTTCCTCTGTCCTCATTTCTTAATCTCCTCCTTCCCTCCACTCCACTGTTACATGTTCAGAAGGACTCGAGGATATAAGGGGAGGAATTGAGGAAACCTTTTGATAAACGAGCTGGAACTGAAGTGGGGCGACGGGCACGAGTGAAACTGATCTTTTGTGCGTCTTTTTGAAGGGCAAGGAGTCTATTTGATGTCAGATGAGGATGTGAAAAGGATATTGATTTGGTGGGGAAAGGAGAATTTGTCCGATGTGCACGTCCGATGTAAAACACGATGATGTAAAATCTCAATTCAAATAGCTTTGAAAGGATGTTTTTCGATTGGTCTCTGAACCTGTGTTTGTTTGACGACCTGATTGGATTAGACGACTGCCTGTCCCCATGGCCTGAGTAAACCTGCTTGTGATGTAATTAGTACTTCCTGTCTTCTTTGTCTCGGTCGACGCCGTAGCATGTCGGATGTTTACACCAGCTTCTTTCAGCCTGGTTTGTCTCTGAAGGGAGAGACATGTTGTCTGCCTCTATATCAGTGATCTCCAACCCTGCTTCTGGAGAGCTACAGGGTCTGCTGGTTTTCGTTGTTCCTCGGCACGCAACTAATCAACTGCTCTAGTTTAATTAACTCACCTCACACAACCAGGTGCACTCCAGGACCAGGGTTGGAGACCACTGTTCTACTGCAGATCAGTGGTTCCCAAACTCAGTCCTGGAGTACCCCTGTGTATGCTGGTTTTCATTCCAACCACAATTGTCAGCTAAGAATTTTTATGGTTAATCTTTCTTAATTAGGCACTTGATGTTTAGAGGGATTAATTTACCCTCTTAAACCACATTTTGTCAGATGGCTACACTGTATGCATACCATAAAGAATACAATTAATGTTCCTATTGTGCTATATTGCAAAAATGCACACATTTGCAGAGAAATGGCATAGAGTTGTAAGTTATTTTTAACTGATCAGATAAGGTGAATCAGTCGGTCCCTAATTGGGGAAAGTTTGCAGACCTGGCCGTAACGAAAAATATTGGAAGATAATGAGAGAAGATAATGCTTTCAAAGGCAAAGCTGCTAATAACAAGGCAAACCTGCACTGTATTGATACGTTTAAGAAAAAAAAACAAAACGTGTTCAACTACCTAATTGGAAGCCTATTAATTAACTTCAGCTGTATCTATTACCTCAGCCGTCGGCAGGATGGTGCAATAAGCATTAATAATGAGCCATTGCGAAGCTATTTCTGGAATAATGTGGTTTAAGGTGAAAGATGATCCCTGTAGAGATTTAGAGATTCACACCATGTTCAAATTCTGAGATGGCAGTTGTGCTTGGAAGGAAAGCCCAGCTCACAGAGATACTCCGGGACACACACAGTTTTTGCACCCAAACCTTTCCATAATAATCTGCCACTTCTCTGCCACTATCATCTAGATCAGTGGTTCCCAGAGTTCTCCACTGCCGCGGTTCCATGTGCTGTGGAATATACAGCATTATATTGCATATAATTGAGACAATAATATGCATAGCATGCAATTAATTTAGCATTTCATCAAATCATACTGAATCTTTGAAATTATGTATATGTACAATACCTGGTTCATTAATTGGATTGCATATAACTGAGATGATAATATGCATAGCATGCGATTAATTTATTTAGCATTCCATTAAATCGTAGCGATAATCTTTGAAATGATGTATTTAATGAGGCTGCTGTATCCTCAGATATTTTATATTGAGGTTTATTCATCCGGACCCGGGGAGAGAGTGAATTAATAATGATTTTCCTGACTCCGAACACTTGATGTGATTGAAATCAGAAGAGGGTTTTAGCTGAACAAAACTGTTGCTACTCCATCCATAAATCCAATTTACCGAAAAGAAGCAAAAACAGGCACTCAATTATAATCAGGCAAACTCTCCGGAAAGCCTCCTCCTGTTCCTCTGTCTCTGACAGGACACAGATGGTGTGGCCACAGTGGTGCGGTTATGAATGCAGCTGTAATTACATGGATATGGATGCATTCGCTGAAAAACAGCAATTTATTCCAGAAGTTTCTATTTTGAACAAACTGTTTTGTATAACCATAGAATGATGTTTGATTTATTATTTTATTTTTTTATTTTTTTTACGGTCATCTTTCTAAATTCTTGTACACCATCTGGAAAGCCGTTAAATATTCTCTCCTCCACTTACATTTGGGAAAGTTTGAATTGCGTCCTTCAATATAAATTGCCATATGTGCTGAGCATGTAAAACGCAAAGCGATAATTAGTCAATGATACTGCATCATTTAAACCACCTGGAACCTTCATACCCTACCCAGGGAAAATATTGCAAATAGCTTCTTGTTAATAATGAAAAATTATAATTAAATTAATAATAATAATAATAATAATAATAATAATAATAATAAAATTGCTGCTTGTTTAATTGATCATCCCTGAGAATATTCCACACACTCTACCTGTAAAAAGAGATGTCTAGCTGCAGAAGCTCGGTCACATTTTATCCCTGTAAGTGTAAGCAAATATACAACATATAGAAAGTATTTTAGTGCTAATTACCTCGTGTACTCAATAGTAGGCCTGTATGCACATGGGCTCTGCCTGTGTTTAAAAAAAATAAAAAAAATGTAATAACCATTTTTACCTTTTAAACTTCGTTTTGTATTTGAAAATGAAAATTGACATTGCACACACACTGCAGTCTAGAAAGACAAATGAATATTTAAACGGTCCAACCAGTCATTTTCAGTGGATTTATAAACCACCATCTAGCTGAAAATGAAAAGGCTCCTTTTGTTACCTCTGCTGGAGAGCTCTCAAAGGCAGCTGAGCACCAACCAGCCTCAGAAGTGTGGCTTGGAGTGCCTGATCTTTTATTTATTTATTTTTCTGTTTTAGTGTTTATCGCGAGAAACTTAAGAGCTGGCCCTTTTCCATACAGAATGCCATTTGACACCTCAGTTGTCATTAATGCAGACTGTGGATTTGCGCGTGGGCTAAATGACTCATGAGATCGCGCAACAGGTGAGTTTGAGGAGAATTAGCATTTTAATAGCCTGTCGGGCCGGCGGCTCGCGAACGCGCGATTCGGGACGCCCACCTCGCCGCTGAGCGCCACGCTGGCCTTCGCGCCGATCCGTGGCTCCGAGTCCGGCTGACTGCTGCCCCCCCGTGGCCTGTGAGCGTAACGCGCCGTCCTATTTTTAGCAGCGAGGCGAGCGGAGAGGGAGGCGCGATCCGCGCACACCTCCCGGCTGACTCGCTCCCTGACGGCGTGGCACACTCCCACGTGCAGAAACTAGGCGAGTCGCACGCGCGACCGTACGTCTGGCTGTTGAATGCGCTATGCATGCGGGTGCAGAGTGAATACATGGGCAGATTCAGATTGGAATTAAACATGAAACAGTTTCCAGAAACGCATTCCAGTGCAGACAAAATGGTTCACCATCTCACAGCACCACTTAAACAATACAATGATCTGACGTGGAGTTTCAAAATAAAAGCTCTTTAAATGGCATCTAGTTAATGTGACCAAATTCAGACCATTTCTCCAGTCAATCTCCACTTCAGGTAGATGGAGGCTGGTTAATACGTGGTTGTTGGTGCGTGTGCATTTTCTTACACGCGGTTGTTGGTGCATAAGAGAGTGCTGGCTGCTTGTCTGAGACTATGGATCTTTTTCCATTTTTCCATAAAATTCAGATCAGACCTCCTGATATTTCCCATTTCGGAACGTAGTCCTTTTAGCTGCACATCATTTTCACTCCGAATATAAGAATAATTAGTGGAGGCAATAAACCGGGAAATACAGACACGGACTGAAATCTAAATGTATTTGCTTGTTCAGGACATGGAAGAGACTGGTGGTGGCATGTGATCTGCCACATAAATGCCAGTACGATACGATCTGCTTATTCAATGCCTTCAAATCCAACACAAGATGTTTTAGCAGGACATTAACAGCACCAGCAAATTACTCTGATTCACCAGTCAGTCTGGTAGTTTCATACCTCCCCTGTCCTGCCCCATACGTTGCACAGAACACAAATTAAAACAACCAGCTAACAAATTCTGCGGAAAAGAGCTTAAAGTTTAGAGCCAAATTAATTCAGATGTACGAATATTCCGCAACCATATCAGTTTGTTCTCATAAAATTATTTTATGCACCAAAGTAATTTATTCTGAAACTGTGTGCTAAAAGCATTATTGGAAAAACGTTTAAAAACAAAAAAGCACTTCACTAAACCTCTTACAAATCCGACGCACACGACCAAGAGCCTGAACTCTGCTTTGCATGCCCTGCAGATAAGGGGACTGAAGGCTTTCTGCACCAGAACAATACAGAACACCAGCCCAACCACGCTTCAGCTCTGAGCCTGAGACGACTGCTTCAGCTCTTAACCATGGTCCTCACCGTGACTAAGCGTGATTTTCAGGGGCGAATATAAAGTGGACAGGGTCATTTGAATCAATTAATACGGTTGTTGTCTTTTTTCACTCTTCCCTAACATGACCAGACGTGAGATTTGAAATAGGCCCCACACCCCAGTTGACAGAAAAGATGTTGCGTGGTTGTTTCAGGTGTAACAGGTGTGTGGACTGTTTCACCCCACCCTTCCGATCTATAACGGGATCATCAAATCTGGAGCTTGAACCCAAATCCTGCCAGCGGGTTTCTTTCCTCCCAGGGAATTAACCGGACATTTAGTGCTGCTCATTGGCCAGACTGTCTTCACACCCGACTTGTAAATGGTGGGTGGAAAGTTCACAGCCCTCGAGGACCGTGATTTGGTTATCCCTGAATCAGGAGACAAGCGGCACACACAGAGCAGTGCGGTAAGTGCATTTATTCGTCTTTCATTCCCGATCTGTAAACCGAACAGACAATCGAAACACGTGGTGACATCCAGGCTCCGCCTAGAATGAGTGGTGTCGCGCTTGGGGGTGTTGTGTGGGTCGGGGGGTTTAGGGGTGTTGTGTGGGTGGGGGGGTTTGGGGGTGTTGTGTGGGTGGGGGGGTTTGGGGGTGTTGTGTGGGTCAGGGGGTTTAGGGGTGTTGTGTGGGTGGGGGGTTTGGGGGTATTGGGGGTGTTGTGTGGGTCGGGGGGTTTGGGGGTGTTGTGTGGGTCGGGGGGTTTGGGGGTGCTGTGTGGGTGGGGGGTGTTTAGGGGTGTTGTGTGGGTGGGGGGTTTGGGGGTGTTGTGTGGGTTGGGGGGTTTGGGGGTGTTGGGGGTGTTGTGTGGGTCGGGGGGTTTGGGGGTGTTGTGTGGGTGGGGGGGTTTGGGGGTATTGGGGGTCAGGTGGTTCACCAGGAGGAGACTGTGAGAGTCATGGGAGGGGGGGTTAGTTTGGTGGTTAGCTGGGGTGGCCTGGGGTGGACAGTTGGGCGGATAGTTAGGGTGATTTGGGGTGGGGTTATGGGGTGGACAGTTGTGCGGATAGTTGGGGTGATTTGGGGCGGGGTTACAGGGTGGACGGTTGTGCGGTTAGCCGGGTTGGCTTGGTGAGGAGTTACGGGGCGGGCGGTTGGGCGGGTAGCTGGGTTGGTTTGGGGAGGAGTTATGGGGCGGACGGTTGGGCGGGTAGCTGGGTTGGTTTGGGGAGGAGTTACGGGGCGGACGGTTGGGCGGTTAGCCGGGGGGCCAGCCCATCTGCCGGCCCCCCAGGACGTGGAGGTGGATGTGGTACACGGACTGGCCCCCGTCGCTCCCCTCGTTCAGCACCACCCGGTAGCCCTTGGGCAGCCCCACCTTCTCCGCACACTGCTTCGCCACCAGCATCAGGTGCCCCAGGAGCTGAGGGAGAACGGGCACAGGAGGACATCACAGCTCAAACACTGCATTCACACGCCCTGCATGCAGACACAAAATGGCTGCCACGCGTCTCCTGCTGTCTTTCAGAGTGTTCGTCCTCAAACATTATCACCACCGGTCCAGAAGGTGCAATACCACTGTGAACCACAGGGGGCAGTACACATCTTGTGCCTCGTGATGCGACCATAGACTGTACCGACGCTAGAAAGGCAGAATCATGTGAATCAGCCCTGATCTGCCCCCTAGTGGATATACCTTTCAAACATTCTCCAGTCAGACAAAAAGCAGGCAGGTTAGCGGGTGAATGGCGGTCAGGACGCATCCATTTTGCCCACGTGTAACACGGTGAAATCAAAGTGCGGTTCCAGACTTTGAGCAGAGGGGGCGAGGAGGAGCAGGGGGTTAATAAGTAATTCCGTAATTATGGCCAGAAGCTGACATTAACTGGAGACATGGACCGGGGGGGTGTATCGCGAAACAGGATTACCCAGTTAGCTGGATTGCGTTCACAAAGTAAAACCCGGAACCCTCCCAAATCTGGAACATGGACTGAAGTAACAAGCTGTTCTGGGTTTTACTCTGCACAGTTATCCAGCGAACTCCGTAATCCTGCTTCATGAAATACCCTCAGGTCTGTGCCTGGATTTCATGTCAACTTCTGGCCTCAATTGCTCACCATCTGACATTTTGGCTAAATTTCCTTATGAATGACACATGAAGACCATTTGTTTCCTTGTATGAGAGCGTTACGGTCACCTAATTCACCGGTGAGTCCGTGTTGGTGTGTACAGATGGTTAGCTCAATTAGCAGAGGTAACTGGTGGAAACAAAAACCTCCATACTGGCCATCCAGGACCAGAACTTCCCACTGCTTGGACCAGAACTTCCCACTGCTTGGACCAGAACTTCCCACTGCTTGGACCAGAACTTCCCACTGCTTGGCCCAAAATTTTGTCATGATTGGAACTGGATTTTGGAAAATGGGACTAAACTCAATTTGTAGGCAGAAGTCAAAGAATCAACACAACCTGGATATCAACTGGAGCAGGAAGAGGGAAAACTGCATGAAACATGTAATGTAATGAAACATGCTGCTTCCCCTCTGAATATGTTCCAACTTCCAGTGCGGATTTCACAGGCTTGATTTCCCAGCCTTTCAGCCAGTCTAAAGCACTTAACGTGAGATGGACGCAGTAATGGCTTTGCACAGATCGGTACATGATTATTATAGACGTAATTATGAGTTAACATACCTTCGCTGGTGTTCTTGCATAATTCCTGCCGTGATTGTATAAGACTACAGTGGCTTTTACTGTGTAAACAGTGCCACCTAGTGGCAGCAGGGGGGAGATCAGAGGGCACTTCAGTTGAGATGAACCATGTTACTTAAAATCCCCAGTTGAAGTTACCACCAAGTTTTCTTTTTAAATGGAAGTTTTAAAATGGCCTGAGCACATATTTAACAATGGTGCCATTGCTGAATTGAATTTATCAATTCAGTTACACTCAATTTCAACTCTCGCAGTTCAAAGCGAAATCTCCCCCAGAAAAAAAAAAAAAAAAAAGCCTGCCAAAGTTCTCCCGACACAGCTGCACCGCGGCGAATGTTCGGAATAAAACGGTGAATAAGTAAATAAAACGGCGGCTAAATTTAGACGCTGGACCGCTTTCAGACCGCCCCTTTCTGGGGGCTGTTAGCCGGGGTTTCCAAATTCACAGATTAATTAAAATGTAAACAGCGGAACACAAGGTGGGATAAGCTCGTTCCCGGGGGGAATGGTAAAAACGCTGCGCACTGAACAACAGGCCAGGCTGACGGCAGCGCTCACTGGACACTGGCCAAACAGACAGAGGGGAGGAGAGGGGTTTATGTGCTCCGAGAGAGGGGGACAGCGAACCGCGACACACTCCCCTGGAGCCGGCCGGGGGGCTGGGCCGTTTGGGTGGCAGAGCTGGGCCTGAGAGCCTGAGATTACCGCTCCAGCCCACAACCGCTCACCCATCTTAAACAGGACATTCACTTAAAGTGGCGTTTGGCTGTTTGGGTGTAGTGCCTGCGGGTAATTGCTTGGTTACCTCGCTTGCACCCACCTTAATGTCAAATTTATGTGCTTGTCATTGAATTAATCTGTGTTACATTAAAGGATAATATTAAAGATATGCCTACTACAGGGATGGGCAAAGCGGGCCGTATCCGTTTCTGGATTTCAGACCAACTTCTGCTCTTAATTATTTAATTAGCCCAATCATTTATGTGGTCTGTCATTTATAGCCACATTCTGTGATATAAACAGCAGGTGATTTAATGTTCTTGTCTTGTAGCATTTTATTGTGCTCTGATTTACGAGTGAATCAGTCATGGTGCATATGGCTAATTGGCTGATTGGGCCAGGGTCACTGGTGGCAGCAAAATCCTGAAGACACTGCGGCCCCTCCAGGACTGGAGTTAAACCTGCAGACGCTGCGGCCCTCCAGGACTGGAGTTAAACCCGCAGACACTGCGGCCCTCCAGGACTGGAGTTAAACCCGCAGACACTGCGGCCCTCCAGGACTGGAGTTAAACCTGCAGACGCTGCGGCCCTCCAGGACTGGAGTTAAACCTGCAGACACTGTGGCCCTCCAGGACTGGAGTTAAACCTGCAGACACTGTGGCCCTCTAGGACTGGAGTTAAACCTGCAGACACTGTGGCCCTCTAGGACTGGAGTTAAACCCGCAGACACTGTGGCCCTCCAGGACTGGAGTTAAACCTGCAGACACTGCGGCCCTCCAGGACTGGAGTTAAACCTGCAGACACTGTGGCCCTCCAGGACTGGAGTTAAACCTGCAGACACTGCGGCCCTCCAGGACTGGAGTTAAACCTGCAGACACTGTGGCCCTCCAGGACTGGAGTTAAACCTGCAGACACTGCGGCCCTCCAGGACTGGAGTTAAACCCGCAGACGCTGCGGCCCTCCAGGACTGGAGTTAAACCTGCAGACGCTGCGGCCCTCCAGGACTGGAGTTAAACCTGCAGACACTGCGGCCCTCTAGGACTGGAGTTAAACCTGCAGACACTGCGGCCCTCTAGGACTGGAGTTAAACCCGCAGACACTGTGGCCCTCCAGGACTGGAGTTAAACCTGCAGACACTGCGGCCCTCCAGGACTGGAGTTAAACCTGCAGACACTGCGGCCCTCCAGGACTGGAGTTAAACCTGCAGACACTGCGGCCCTCCAGGACTGGAGTTAAACCTGCAGACACTGCGGCCCTCCAGGACTGGAGTTAAACCTGCAGACACTGCGGCCCTCCAGGACTGGAGTTAAACCCGCAGACACTGCGGCCCTCCAGGACTGGAGTTAAACCTGCAGACGCTGCGGACCTCCAGGACTGGAGTTGCCCATCCCTGGCTTACAGGACGGTGTTGGCGGCCCCTGGTTAGATTTCTCCTGGGTGAGTGAGAAATGTAGAGCCGTAATGGAGGCCACAGCTCTGTGCTGAAATGCTGTGGAGCAGGTTCTCACTCCTGCATCCAGACCAGGAGCAGGTTCTCACTCCTGCATCCAGACCAGGAGCAGGTTCTCACTCCTGCATCCAGACCAGGAGCAGGTTCTCACTCCTGCATCCAGACCAGGAGCAGGTTCTCACTCCTGCATCCAGACCAGGAGCAGGTTCTCACTCCTGCATCCAGACCAGGAGCAGGTTCTCACTCCTGCATCCAGACCAGGAGCAGGTTCTCACTCCTGCATCCAGACCAGGAGCAGATTCTCACTCCTGCATCCAGACCAGCGGCTAATGGCCGTTTTTACCGGCTGGGCGACACTGTGGTCGTGGGGACTCTGGTGTTCCGGGACGGTTTCTGCTGCTCTATTCCTCAGCAAGCACTCCTGCTTCTGAAGCTGAATTAAAACGTATCCGACTCGGGAACAAAAAACGATTTTGCCAACTCACATTTGATTGCTGAACATAAATTGTGATTCCATTCTTGAGCAAACAGCAATTAACCACACTTACTGCTTATTCAAACGAAATATTTGCGTGCATTTCCATATGTACAATACAATACATTTTTTACTCAGTGCTCTTAATTGCCGTGTGCTTGTGTATCTTGAAACTTTTCCATGCACTGCACACCCTCTGCTTTAACTGTGTGAATCTGATTTATATTTTTTCACTTTTGTCGAATTTATTTTCATTGGAAGACTTTCTACACCTGCAGCCACAGTGCGCTGGTTGTTGTTGTCACTCTGCGCTGAATGTGTATTCGTCTTGGTGCTGCATTTGTTAGCCATATCTGATATCATCTCCTTGCATCTAGCCTGACACGCCCACTGACCTGGCCTACATTTACCATGTGAACTACATCTGATGTTGTTCATATAATTTGTACCTGATCCGACTTGTGTTCTGTAGTAATGACCTTTGTCATTACTGTGTGCTTGCCGTAAGTCTCTTGGGATAAATGCGTCTGCTGAATGTGATGTGGTGTTGAATGTGGATGTGGATGCAGATGCAGTTGAATGTGATGTAGGATGGTGATGTGATGTTGAGGCACTGACACTTACAGCGGCGTCCCCTTCCTCAACCGTGGACAGCTGAGCGATCGGCTTCTTGGGGACCACCAGGAAGTGGGTGGGGGCCTGGGGGGCCACATCGTGGAAGACTAGGCACTGAAACAGAAAACGGGGACCGACCCCCACATTTAATAAACCCATTCACACACCCCGTCACCACTGAGAACCATTTCACATCAGAGAAATGCATAAAAGCCCACAAGAGAACAGGGCTTTCTGCCCGGCTAGCTAGTGCAGCCGCAGCTGCTGTGGCTAAACCTCCCGGGATCAGCCTATAGCCTACAGCACTGAGGTACACGACTGACACCCGGGAAGTTGGTGGTCCAAGCCCCAGTGTAGCTACAACAAGATCAGAGCAGCTGTTGGGCCCTTGAGCAAGGCCTTTATCCTCACATTGCTCCAAGGGGGGAGGTTGTCTCCCGCTTACAGAGTACAGAGTAACAACAAAAGCCAGCAGACCCTGCTCTCCGGGACCAGGAGTGAGGACCCCAGCAGACCCTGCTCTCCGGGACCAGGAGTGACAACCTCTGAGCTAGCAGACGGAGTTTGAGGCTGGGTTGGAAACCGCAGACTGCTCGTGCTACATTTCAATAAAGATTAGCCTGAAACGTGTCTAGAATGCGGTTTCGAACACGGCCTGGGACTTTAACGAGTGCAGCGGCCTATATCGAGAAGCAGGCCTACCGAGTTACAGCTCAATAACTGTGCCGATTAAAACCATGGACGGCTTTTTTTTTCCTTTAGTCCATGTTCCAGATTTTTCTCGGTGTAATTTTGCACACAGGATGCAGTTATCCAACTTGGTAAACCGGTTTGTGGTTGACGTATGGATATATGGAGATAGTCCAAGTCAAATCCTGGACACTAACACAAACCGGTATATATATAGACGTGTGGCCTATATTTTGTCATAATTAATGACAAAATCTGTTCATGTTCACATATTACATTACATTATTGGCATTTGGCAGACACTCTTATCCAGAGCGACGTACAGTTGATTAGACTAAGCAGGAGACAATCCTCCCCTGGAGCAATGCAGTGTTAAGGGCCTTGCTCAAGGGCCCAACGGCTGTGCGGATCTTATTGTGGCTACACCAGGATTAGAACCACCGACCTTGCGTGTCCCAGTCATTTACCTTAACCACTACGCTACAGGCCGCCCCATAGAAGCAGAACATTTATAATGTCTAATATTGTATGCATCAACCTAGGCTGGACATTGAAGCTGGTTGTCAAAAGCACGTTGGTATATGGACCCGCATTTGTACAGGTTGAAGGAATGTAGCTTCGCTACACCAGTCTTGGTATTGCAAAATCCAAATCAGGTAATCTTTCCCTTTTCTTTTAAAATACGTACAATAAGTAATGTAATTTGTATGGCCTTAAGTCAGTCATATTACTCAACGGTAATTCAAGCTGCAACCACTTCCCATTTGCTTTAAGTCGTGGTAAGTCATATTATTACCCAGCTTACCACGAAAGATATCCGATTGACTGCGCCTTCAAGTTCTGCGGATTTCTCAAACAATGGACGCGTTTAGCAGATTCACGGCAATACCTGCCACTTGCCAATATTAGCGACTGCTAGCGTTAGCTGAACAAGCGCAAAGTAAACGTTCAGCTAACCATTGCTAGCTAATGGTAGCTAACTGACGTTTGAAATGAGGGGCACGCAAGCGAGCCGTAGCTCATTATCTGGCTGGGTATAATAAACAGAACCCTACCGTCACTGTTCCACAATAACAGTTGCACAGGCAAACAATGTCGCTTATTGTCTGCATTGCTTAGTGAGTTGATTCAAATCATAAGTTTGCAATGCGGGACGAAAGCCCGCTAACTTCGTTAGCCTACTTGTCAAGCTGCAGCTCCTTATTAGTGAAAGAAAGGTTTGTTTGTTTGATTTTTAGCGTGAATGCTCCGTTCATTAAATAATAGATGCACACCTGTTCATCTTCGTATAATATTTTCGCAGGAATTTCCTTGCGTATAATTTTCCCGAAAATCGTGTCGCCTCCCGGCTTTGCAACTTGTGCCTTCGCCACTTCGTCCGCCATCGTGCAGGCTGCCGCAGCTCCACCGTCACCGGGCTTCTTATGGCATTGCGCTTTAGCAAGTGGAACCTCATTGGCTAAAGGCTTTTTCGAAAGCGAAAACTAAAGATTTATTGGTGGAGACAGAAGTCAGTCAATATCGACCCGCCCCTTGGATCCGCGCGTTCAAAAGAATGACGCAATTCCTATACCAGTCCTGTCTAGTCAAGAACTGGACTTCAGAGTTATCTTATCAAATTCTGGGGTTTGGAAAGGGATTCAGTTGTGCAATGAGTATGAAACCGGAATATAATTTAGGTTTGGTTTTAAAAGCTGTTTTTTTTTTTTTTTAAAGGGCCAGGTGTTCCACATTCCAACATTTTAAATATTGCGTGAGATACACCCAACAAATTAATGGAATTAACACGTAATCAACATTTTCGGCTGAATTCATACTTACCAGGCATATTACTCCAAGGAAGATCATATCTAATACTTTGACATGGTGCAATCATTAGATTGCACCAGATTTTTTTGTGACCGTATTAATTAATCTCCTTGCTGAGCGTATTCACAAATCCAATTCTCAAAGTTCACCAATGTGCTGATTTAAAGTAAGCTCAACATTTTTAAGATAATGTGACAAACCTGCAATAAATGCACATTATAAATTATAAATGTGCATTTCATATTGCACTGTGGTGAGGTTCCATCATGAAACTAACGGCCAATGGAATTCAAACTCAACAACTTTATTAGTCAGGAACACAAGCAGGAAGTGAAACGCGATCCGTGACACATGTTAATGGCGCCCTGGTCGATATCAGCCTGCTGATCCCAAACAGGGTAGCGCAACACATGAACATGTTTTGTAACAGAAATACAACGTTCATGAACTTTAGTTAGACCAACAGTTAGCCGTTAAATTGGATTGCCGCGTTATTAACTTATTAAGTGTTAATCCACTACAGCCCGGACGCTACACTGCCCCCCACTGGAGGGGCCTGTCATCCCCGACGGCCCTCGATTCCAAGAGGCAGTCCTGCGGGCGTACGGGGGGGCCGTGCTAACACCAGGTGAGTCGGGGGGCGTACGGGGGGCTGTGCTAACACCAGGTGAGTCGGGGGGCTGTGCTAACACCAGGTGAGTCGGGGGGCGTACGGGGAGCTGTGCTAACACCAGGTGAGTCCTGTGGGCGTACGGGGGGCTGTGCTAACACCAGGTGAGTCCTGTGGGCGTACGGGGGGCTGTGCTAACACCAGGTGAGTCCTGTGGGCGTACGGGGGGCTGTGCTAACACCAGGTGAGTCCTGTGGGCGTACGGGGGGCTGTGCTAACACCAGGTGAGTCCTGTGGGCGTACGGGGGGGCTGTGCTAACACCAGGCGAGTCCTGCGGGCGTACGGGGGGGGGTCTGTGCTAACACCAGGTGAGTCGGGGGGCTGTGCTAACACCAGGTGAGTCGGGGGGCGTACGTATTCTCTCTCTCTCTCTCTCTACTGCCTTGAGAAAGGCCCCGTAGGAGGGCCGATGCCAGTCTTCCCCAGGTGGATGGCAGAAACAGGAATATCAAGCTGTGCCTCCAGGCGGGTGAGCAGGTCTAGCCCTATCATGCTACCATGGGTCTTCAATGTTGGCCAAGCAGAAGTCATGGTGCTCAGCTCACCACCCACCCCAACGCACAGCGTTCTTCGATCTGTTTAATCCGCTTCAATCCCAATTCTGATACCAATGTAGTGTGACAGGGTTCCATCAGGAAACCGACGACCAATGGAATTGAAACTCAACAACTTTATTAGTCATGAACACAAGCAGGAATTCAGGCACAAGCAGTTACACGTTTTAATGGCGGCCGGGCCGATGGCCCCCCGATCCCACTCAGGATGGCACAACACAGGTATGGTAACAGAAATACAACATTCGTTAACTTAGACAATTTAGCAGTTAGCCGTTAAATTGCAGATTTATTAACTTTTCTCTTTTCGCCGACCCAGAAGTCTGTCCTTTGTGCAAAGCATGCCGGGAAACCCCAGCCAGTTCGTCCACAACGGACGCTACAACATGTAGCTGTATCACCATAATATACTATGGTTATAAGCCAGTGATCTCAAACTGAAATCCTGGGGTGCTGGTGTGTCTGGTGGTTATTGTCCCTGCATGTTAAGTGCTTAAATAATTGGCATTTATTGTGGGTTTGCCACATTATCTTATTAGTAAACTTCATCTCATTAATGTGTGCTTAATTTTGTAAAAATGTTGAGCTTACTTTAAATCAGCACATCGGTGAACTTTGAGAATTGGATTTGTGAATATGCTCTAAAAGGAGACTAATACGGTGACAAAAATCAAGTGTACACACCTTGATTTCAAAGCCGAAACTGGCTGCTAATAGAAAAGTCGCTAAAGCCGGCAGAGACTGTGGCCCTTGATGGACTTCAGATTCAGAAAAAGCCTTTTGATCCACACGGACACATTCCCGTGGTCATAATTCCCAAACCTGGCATCGGGAACGACCTGGGAGTCGGGGGCCTTGGATGCTCCAGTCCAGACATCCCGGCACCAGAAGGGCAATATTGCGGAATTCCACCGTGCTCCTCGGGGGAACTGTTTTTAGTCGGGAATACCGATGTGACCCGGTCAGAGAGGTGCACGTGAGCTGCCACGACCTGCCTCCACCCTGGCTTCACCAGCACTTCCATCCCATCCTGCTGCTGATCACACTTTACGATAACATTAATGACATTGCTCACATAATTGTTCATGTTGTTAACGAATAACTGAGAAGTTCATCTGTTCAGCTTTGTTAATGCATTTGCACATCATTTGATTTTAAAAAAGCGATTGTTTTTAGAGATTTGTAGGCAGAGAGAGACCAGCAGACAGGCCTTTGGTGTTCTTTAAAGAAACTTATATCGACGCACAATAACTTAGAGACAGAAAGAGAATACTACAGCGTGTTTGATAGCGCTGCAACTTGCTTGGAGTCTGTGAGAATTCATTCTGCAGACAATCCGTCATGCCTCGGACGACATTAATGAGCTTCAAAAATGCATAAATATCTTTGCTCGGAAACACAGGACTGTATTGGATATGTTGTGCGTATGACTCAAGTGCACTAGGGGGCAGTCAAGCACCCATTTTCTCAGTTAAACTCAGTCGGGAAGGACAAACTCAATATGGGCTGCAGGAATTGGTTCTCTTGTGCAGGTAGACTGTCTAGTGATCGTCTTTTAAAGGTCAATGCATATGAGAAACACACAAACTGGTAAATTCTCAGTGTACTCAACGTTAACAATAAAAAAACTACTTCCGCTTAGTGTAAATAGTAGAGCCATGACTGTATCCGTCATTTAACTGTTCAATATACAGTCTTAAACATACCTTGCGTCGAGTGTATATTTTGGTGAGCCAAATATGCCTGTCAATAGGAAGTAATGTTTTTGTTTAGCTATAGCTGCAGGCGCTAGTAGCGATCTGTGCTCACAGTCTTTAGAACGGTGTGCTGCGGCGCGTGAACAACGACGAGGGACATCGGTGGAAGATCGCAGAAGAACGAGAGAATCGTGTGCGTGGGTAATTCTATCTCTCCGTAAAAAAGACAGCGCTAAAGGCGAGCCTTACTGTACTGACGGGGCCTCCGTCAAATTGGTCTCTATAGCCTGTCCATTTCTGGAACGGCTAAACTCAATATTGCACGCATTCCTTTGAGAATTCCATTATGCCATATGAGCTCTACCTGCATGGCTACAGGAAGCGGTCTCTACTTCATGTCATTACATCCTTTGCGAATTCCTGTTTTACACCGATAAAGACCTCTCATCATAGGCTGTTCGTTGTAGCCTAATTATCACGATCATCCGCATTATTTATGTATTACATCAATGTGATTGTTCGGAAATCAATAAGAACAATGACCCAAGAGACGCATGGACTGAATGGAAAACATATTTACAGAGTTTGAGTGCTACGCTACCGTACCAAAAAAAAAAAAGAAAAATCCAATAACTTAGATTTTAGTAGTTTGAAATCTACATCATGGGCAATATGGATTCTATAAACGGTTTTATATAATCGTTTGACAGTGATGAAAGGTTGCTGACAGTACCTTACCTTCCCTGAAGAAGCCTGACAGTATGAGGAGTGCTTCCTTCGGGCAGGATAAGCGAACATCTGGCGGTTATCACAGCACAACCCCATCCAGACGGTCTCCTCTCTGTTCAGTAGGCCGGTGGATATTATGAATCCGCGCTTTCATTTCAAAGGCTTCAGCGAGCAAGAGGAACATTTTCCCTGATTGCTGTGGACACACATATGTACTATGGCGCAAAGTAACCGTCTCAGACAAGGTTGTAAATGCCACATGGTACATGGGCCTATCGGATCTGTCTCTCTCGCTATGCCTATCTGTCTCCCTCTCTCCACGTCTCTCTTACGAGGTCATTTCATTCCATCAGATTCAGCTCATGCTAACCGATGCTGAATGGTGACTGAAGCACACGAGAGGGCCTCTGGTGTTTCTAACGTATGTTGCATGTCGCTGTATCGATCGCGTTGGGCATCAATGCGTCTGTGACGTTTTCGCATAAGTCTCTCTCTCTCTAAATATGCCAGTGGAATTCCCGGCATTAGAGATTGACACTGACCCACTGGTTCAGTCTAAATGCTGGGAAGGTGTTGTGCTTGCTGCAGTGTTCTGTGCCACGTTTGTGGGCACATCTGTGAATAGACGAGGCTTTATAATTTATAAAACTGAAAACCTTGAGCTGATAATATTGCTTGTGACACATCCCATGTGTTACATTTAGAGGTTAGTCTGAGAATCTCTCCTCACAGGCACCATAAGATCCAAGGACTTTTTTATCCCACAATTTGTTTGAATGCCTAATGCAAGGTCCAATGTTTTATAGATCTTACGGTGGGAGGGGTGCATAAGATCTGTTTTGTGTGGATGTATCACTGTTTTGTGTAATTAAAGTACTTGCATATATGAATGATCTTTCTGTTTTTTCTGAAGAACCATGACTTCAAACTTCAAAGACTCACCAGCTGAGCTGAAAGGCTCTACACTAATGAGGGCAAGTCACAACAGATTGCGGCCATTTTTAGTAAGAAGAATAAACTGTCTTACAGTATACCGTTTGGGATGTCATTTTGAATGGTTCCATAGCGCTTTTCACAGTGTGACTTTAAGCCTCGTCATGGAACAACTTTAGAATTATAGCAGCTGCTTCTTCTCTCAGGTCGGGAGTATTTGATGCACTTTTGTTGTTTTAACCCAGATGTGTTCGACAGCTCCCAGAACGATGCGTTTGGTTGTGTGTCCTCTCCTGCACTCACCACAACTTATTGAACATAAAAACATTGTTATGTTCTAGCTCTGTAAAATATGGAGGCCATATTCAGCAGTGCATTTTAAATTATTGCCGGAACATTACATTACATTATTGGCATTTGGCAGACACTCTTATCCAGAGCGATGTACAGTTGATTAGACTTAGCAGGAGACAATCCTCCCCTGGAGCAATGCAGGGTTAAGGGCCTTGCTCAGTGGCTGTGCGGATCTTATTGTGACTACACCGGGGATTGAACCAACGACCTTGCGGGTCCCAGTCATGTACCTTAACCACTACGCTAAAGTCATGTACCTTTTCCACTACGCTACAGTCATATACCTTAACCACTACGCTACAGGGTCATGTACCTTAACCACTACACTACAGGGTCATGTACCTTAACCACTACGCTACAGTGTCATGTACCTTAACCTCTACACTACAAGGTCATGTACCTGAACCACTATGCTACAGGGTCATGTACCTTAACCACTACACTACAGGGTCATGTACCTTAAACACTACGCTACAGTCATGTACCTTAACCACTACGCTACAGTCATGTACCTTAACCACTACGCTACCGGGTCATGTACCTTATCCACTACGCTACAGTCATGTACCTCAACCACTACGCTACAGTCATGTACCTCAACCACTACACTACAGGGTCATGTACCTTAACCACTATGCTACAGTCATGTACCTCAACCACTACACTACAGGGTCATGTACCTTAACCACTACACTACAGGGTCATGTACCTTAACCACTACACTACAGGGTCATGTACCTTAAACACTACGCTACAGTCATGTACCTTAACCACTACGCTACAGTCATGTACCTTAACCACTACGCTACCGGGTCATGTACCTTATCCACTACGCTACAGTCATGTACCTCAACCACTACGCTACAGTCATGTACCTCAACCACTACACTACAGGGTCATGTACCTCAACCACTACACTACAGGGTCATGTACCTTAACCACTACACTACAGGGTCATGTACCTTAAACACTACGCTACAGTCATGTACCTTAACCACTACGCTACAGTCATGTACCTTAACCACTACGCTACCGGGTCATGTACCTTATCCACTACGCTACAGTCATGTACCTCAACCACTACACTACCGGGTCATGTACCTTAACCACTATGCTACAGTCATGTACCTCAACCACTACACTACCGGGTCATGTACCTTAACCACTACACTACAGTCATGTACCTCAACCACTACGCTACAGTCATGTACCTCAACCACTACACTACAGGGTCATGTACCTTAACCACTATGCTACAGTCATGTACCTCAACCACTACACTACAGGGTCATGTACCTTAACCACTACACTACAGGGTCATGTACCTTAACCACTACACTACAGGGTCATGTACCTTAAACACTACGCTACAGTCATGTACCTTAACCACTACGCTACAGTCATGTACCTTAACCACTACGCTACCGGGTCATGTACCTTATCCACTACGCTACAGTCATGTACCTCAACCACTACGCTACAGTCATGTACCTCAACCACTACACTACAGGGTCATGTACCTCAACCACTACACTACAGGGTCATGTACCTTAACCACTACACTACAGGGTCATGTACCTTAAACACTACGCTACAGTCATGTACCTTAACCACTACGCTACAGTCATGTACCTTAACCACTACGCTACCGGGTCATGTACCTTATCCACTACGCTACAGTCATGTACCTCAACCACTACACTACAGGGTCATGTACCTTAACCACTATGCTACAGTCATGTACCTCAACCACTACACTACAGGGTCATGTACCTTAACCACTACACTACAGGGTCATGTACCTTAACCACTACACTACAGGGTCATGTACCTTAACCACTACACTACAGGGTCATGTACCTTAACCACTACGCTACAGGGTCATGTACCTTAACCACTACACTACAGGGTCATGTACCTTAACCACTACACTACAGGGTCATGTACCTTAACCACTACACTACAGGGTCATGTACCTTAACCACTACGCTACAGGGTCATGTACCTTAACCACTACACTACAGTCATGGACCTTAACCACTACACTACAGGGTCATGTACCTTAACCACTACACTACAGGGTCATGTACCTTAACCACTACGCTACAGGGTCATGTACCTTATCCACTACACTACAGGGTCATGTACCTTAACCACTACGCTACAGTCATGTACCTTAACCACTACGCTACAGGGTCATGTACCTTAACCACTACACTACAGTCATGTACCTTAACCACTACGCTACAGGGTCATGTACCTTAACCACTACACTACAGGGTCATGTACCTTAACCACTACGCTACAGTCATGTACCTTAACCACTACGCTACAGGGTCATGTACCTTAACCACTACACTACAGTCATGTACCTTAACCACTACGCTACAGGGTCATGTACCTTAACCACTACGCTACAGGGTCATGTACCTTAACCACTACACTACAGTCATGTACCTTAACCACTACGCTACAGGGTCATGTACCTTAACCACTACACTACAGGGTCATGTACCTTAACCACTACACTACAGTCATGTACCTTAACCACTACGCTACAGGGTCATGTACCTTAACCACTACACTACAGGGTCATGTACCTTAACCACTACACTACAGTCATGTACCTTAACCACTACACTACAGGGTCATGTACCTTAACCACTACACTACAGGGTCATGTACCTTAACCACTACACTACAGGGTCATGTACCTTAACCACTACACTACAGGGTCATGTACCTTAACCACTACGCTACAGGGTCATGTACCTTAACCACTACACTACAGGGTCATGTACCTTAACCACTACACTACAGTCATGTACCTTAACCACTACACTACAGGGTCATGTACCTTAACCACTACACTACAGGGTCATGTACCTTAACCACTACACTACAGGGTCATGTACCTTAACCACTACACTACAGGGTCATGTACCTTAACCACTACGCTACAGGGTCATGTACCTTAACCACTACACTACAGGGTCATGTACCTTAACCACTACACTACAGGGTCATGTACCTTAACCACTACACTACAGGGTCATGTACCTTAACCACTACACTACAGGCCGCCCTAACAACTCCACAACTGTTGATGGACGAGCACAATGCGCAGTTACGTTGGTTTTACTTATAAACAACCTTGTGAGAGAAATAAAATCCCATTTGCTGTTCATTCTGCTTTTGAACTTTGCTTTTTGATCTGCGCACTGCAAAACCCCCCAAAAAGTGCAAGTATTTTAGTATTATATTGAGAATCTTTATTTCTGAATATGAAAATATTGCCACTGAGTTTGACCAATGTCAAGATTTGCCAATGGGGTAAGAATCTCACTTCAAGCGAACATTAACTTAAACCAAGCTAATATTTTCTACTTGAGAGAAGAAAAAAAGATCTTAAGATCTTATTAGGCCAAAAACAGTAAATCTTATATGACACATGTCCCTGCAGTGCAGGGCTTAATGGTGTCAGTAATTACACTGGCGGGCCAGTAGGGGGCAGTCTCTCTGTCCCAGGGCTTTGCTGTGTTATCAGAGGCTAATGTGGGAGCAGGTTTGTGTATTTCCCCAGTCGGAGGGTAAGATTGGACAGCCTGCTCTGCGCCATGTGCAGTAGCCCCGGTCCCTGGGGGGCAGTGTGTGAGAGAGACTGTCTGCAGGGTGAGACTGAAGATGTGACTCTGTCCTGATAATGAAATATACCACAACACTACAGCAGTGCCCAGAGCTGGGCATCGCCCCTGCCTGTACTCCTGACTGCACTGTACACTCTTTCTATATTTGGACATCAAATCCTCCTACAGTATAAACATACTCCTCCTGTATCATCTCGGGTAACACACACACACACACACACACACACACACACACAGTGCAGTACGCACTCAAATGCAGATCGACACACACACGTAGGCACACACGCACAGAGGCATGATAGGCATGTGAATGCTTGCACGCACACATGCACACCCACAGTGAATTCCTTACCAATTTGGCGCAATACCAATTAAATCATCATTATTGTGTCAAATCTACATTTAACACAATATTTGGCCTTGGTCACTGGGGATGCCTCTTTTAAACTTAAACATTCAATTCCGGTATGATGTCATTTTCCTGGAACGCGCAAAAGCGCCGCGTAATTATGGACACCTACAATTTATCGGTGAGAGAGACCGCGCGGTGAACTCCGCAGGGACTCGTCCGGCGCGGCCGCCCCGTGTACAATAACCATCCACGTGTGTCTGAGGGGGCTTGACTCGCCTCCTCTGACCGGCAGCCGCCGCAAAACCTCGCGAACAGCCGCTCAGCGCACAGTCGCTGCTCCGCGTTGCTCGGGAGTGTTTCTTTTCAGGCAGAAGTCCGCTTTCTCACCACTTAGCCGTCCCCTTCGCAGACTTTCTTCCGCTGGAGATGACCGGATGGTCAGCTTATTTTTGGGGGTTGTAAAAGTTTCGAGCCCCTTGTTTTTAGTACATTTTCAGCGCCGTCAACGTCTGTTGCGTGAAGGGATTTCGTTGATTCGCGGTTTACGGTTACCTGTGTTACCTCGCAGGAAATGCGCAGGTTTTAGCCAGTAAACCCATAAAACGTGTTTTTTTTTAACCCGAGGATTACAACGCGAAGGTGAACGTGTTGCTTGTGTGATGGGGACTCTGTGGGTCGTGCGGTGCGCGGTTGGCTGTGTGGCGTTACTGAGCGTCCTGGTGACCGGACAGGCTCCTGGAAATCAGGGGAGAAGCGCTTATAAGACAAATGAGGACACGCACGCCGTGTCCAGCAGGATGCGGAGACGGGGGCGACAGGACCAGCTGAGAGGGTAAGGGACTAACGAGTTTGGCTCTCTGACATGTTCAATATGCAAGGAATTCCACGCAATAGGGATAATTAACGAATACACGTAGATATGTTTAAAACGTGAACATATGTGATTTAAAGAAGACTATGTGTAATTACAGTATATCATAATTATATTTACTGTAAATAAACTAAAAAGGCCCATGTTATTACGTACATCATAAGTTCGGTTGTAACTTGTCTGCATAGACAGGCTCTAGCCTACGAAATTACCTAGTGTAGGTTTACAATCTTTTTTCTTTTTTATGTTGGTACCAACTTTAGTTGGGATATTTTGGAAATGACTTATTAACTCATTTATTACCAAAATAACTTTTTTGTAAGAAAGTCAGATTCCAACTGTTTTGTCATTCCCTTCTGATCTTGGAAACAAAATAGCTGAAGGCAAATTTGGATGTTGCCTATCTTTAGAAAATAAACGCAATTCACCGTGGATTTGTAGAAATATTGCGATCATTTGAACGAAATTTGAAATTTGTGACACGATTTCTTGCGTTTTATGGCTTCTGTTGACACTACACATTCTCTTCCGACACACCTACTCCTACGTCATTTTCTCCTTTGTGGAAATCAAATTTGCGATATTACGCACAGCTCCAAATTGCATGCCAGAATATTAAAAGAAACGTAATCTCGCAATTTGTTTTCACGTCCGTACCCTTTTTTAATGGAATTAATAGCAACATTCACACACTCGGCAATATAATTTCTGGGAAGCAAGTTTTTGTTAATATCCAAATTAAAAATTAATTGATTAAATATTTGAGAATCAGTTCATGACGAAAAAGTTTTTTTTCAGCCTAATCCCTATCTAACAGCGCTCACTCGCGGCTTCCTCTTCTTGACTGATCGCCTTGGACGGAAATGTGTGATAACCCCGAGATCAGCTGGAAAACACAAAATGCTGAAGTCGTGTGTCCTGGTGTTCATGTACCTCAAACCCAGTGTTAATGTTTCTGACTGTTCTGTGTGATCACAGCCTGAATGTGTGTGGATCCCTGTTGATGTCTGTGTGTGGATCCCTTGTTAATGTCTGTGTGTGTGAGCACAGCCTGAATGTGTGTGGATCCCTGTTGATGTTTATCTGTGTGATCACAGCCTGAATGTGTGTGGATCCCTGTTGATGTCTGTGTGTGTGGTCACAGCCTGAATGTGTGTGGATCCCTGTTGATGTCTGTGTGTGTGAGCACAGCCTGAATGTGTGTGGATCCCTGTTGATGTCTGTGTGTGTGCTCACAGCCTGAATGTGTGTGGATCCCTGTTGATGTCTGTGTGTGTGAGCACAGCCTGAATGTGTGTGGATCCCTGTTGATGTCTGTGTGTGTGCTCACAGCCTGAATGTGTGTGGATCCCTGTTGATGTTTATCTGTGTGTGTGCTCACAGCCTGAATGTGTGTGGATCCCTGTTGATGTCTGTGTGTGTGGATCCCTGTTGATGTCTGTGTGTGTGGTCGCACCCTGCCCCCCTCACGCAGCCCGAATGTGTGCGGATCCCGCTTCCACTCCTACTGCTGTCCGGGATGGAAGACTCTCCCCGGGGGGAACCAGTGCATCGTGCGTAAGTACCGCGCAGATCTTTCATTATGTTAACACTACATTTACCTTACATCCGTTATTTAGATGCCTTTATCCAGCCCCCTGGAGCAGTGTGGGGTCAAGGGCCCAACAGCTGTGCTGATCTTACTGTGGCCACACTGGGGCTTGAACCACCGTGCTTCCAGGTCCCAGTCATGTACCTTAGCCACTAGGCTACAGCACCTTAGCCACTAGGCTACAGGCTGCCCCAGTCATGTACCTTAGCCACTAGGCAACAGCACCTTAGCCACTAGGCTACAGCACCTTAGCCACTAGGCTACAGGCTGCCCCAGTCATGTCCCTTAGCCACTAGGCTACAGGCTGCCCCAGTCATGTCCCTTAGCCACTAGGCTACAGGCTGCCCCAGTCATGTACCTTAGCCACTAGGCTGCAGGCTGCCCCAGTCATGTACCTTAGCCGCTTGGCTACAGGCACCATAGCCGCTTGGCTACAGGCACCTTAGCCACTAGGCTACAGGCTGCCCTGTTCATGGCTCCAGGCTGCTGGCAGGTCAGTGCAGAAGCATGTACTGTGATCTGTTTACACAGCAGCAGCAGGGGGTGCTGGTTCACATTTGCGATCTGTGCCGTGTTAGTGAGCGATGCGGTCTTCCTACAGCCACTGGCTTTGAAAAAGGGAAATTTCACAAGGAAACCAGCCCCCCTCCCCACTCCACCTCCCTAAAACTGCCACCAAAACCACCAGCACACGTGTGGTTTTCCGGAACCTTGATTTGATTATAGGAGGTCTACAAATCCATCTGGAATGTTCCTGCAGCCAGAACGACTTGTGGGAGGTGAGCCGGTGGTAGTCTGGGTCGTATCCCAAACGTACCCCAGCCGATGCCACAGATTAGTGCCACCCATGGGTGCAACTTATGAGGGGTCGGGGGCGGTACAAACCCCGATATTACAACAGCCCAAATGACCCCCCACCCCTCTAATAATATAGGGCTTTCATGTTACGATTGGGATGTACTGATCAGTAGTCAGAAGTATTTTCCCTTTGCTTTTAAAAAATATATAAAAATCTTCCAGGGGGCAGGCCCTCAGACCCCCCCCCCCCTAAATGGATTTCAGGTTTAATTTTATTAAAATCATTATTTTAATCAACCCCCTTGGAAGTTACCCGAGGACCCACCGGTGCAGACCCTCTCATACCATGTCACTAATCGGATCGTGCTTCTCGAGGTTCATGGAAGCAATGTTTTTTTCTAAAATTTCACATCTGGACTCCATGATAAATAACACACTCAGTGCATTCCGTGAGTATTTGGACAGTGGCACAACTCCTGCTTTTTTGGCTCTGTTCTCCAGCACATTGGATTTGAAAACAATGAACACGAGGTTAAAGTGGAGGCTTTCAGCTTTAATCTGTGGGCTTTTACATCTACATCGTGTGCACCGTGGAGGCCTTTTAAAAAAAAAATACAGCGTCACTGTCCAAGTACTTACGGTCTGCACTGTGCATTCGACAGTATTGACCTGAAATATAGCGGCATAAAAGATTGTTTCCTTAAACGTGTCCCCCTTCGAGGGTTTTCCGAGCCCTGTTTTGAAGCGGTAAGCACGAGTCCACGCTGGATATTTAATACGCAGAAAGTACCTCTGAGTTGTGTGGTCCAACCCTCCAGAGCTGCCCTGGGTCTTGAGTTACTGCAGGCTCTGGACACCATCCAGGAGCAGTAAAAGAAAACCCCCTTTTACTCTTATTTATGTACTGTGTGACACCACTGATTACTGGGTAACACTTTACAATAACATTGCATGAACTGGCATTAACTAATGTAGCTGTTGACTAACTGCTACTGAGAAGTTAATATGTACAGCTTTGTTTGTGTATTTGTACATGGTTAATTCATGTTAACGGCTGCATTAGTTATTGCCAATTTGTATTGGATTGAAAAAAATAGTTAATGTATTTGTTATTGGTTAACTAATTAAGTTTATCATTTGGTTTTCTAATGTATAAATATTCATGCAAGTAATGAATTCGAAGTTAACCAATACATTAACTAAGCAGTCAATTTCATGGTTCATGTATTTGTACATCAATAAATCATGTTAACAGCTACATTAGTTTATGCCAATTCAAATTGGAATTAAAAAAATGTATTTATTGTTAATGGTTAACTAATCTTACGTTTATCCCTTAATGTATAAATATGACTAGAAAAATACACTAGTTGGTAGTTAACATATACAGTAGCTTATGAAAGAGCTTCCTTAATGTATTTGTAATCATCAATTCCTGGGTAACAACTGCATGGTTTAGTGCATGTGGCCTCATTGTAAAGTGTGACTGGTTGTTAGTTGTGTAAGAGGCAGGGGGATCAGATCTTTATTTGCCCAGACAGAGCAGGAAGCTCCTCACTTGTCTTTCTCTGTTAGGACTGAAGTGCTGTTGTACTCGCATACTTGCATAGCACAACTGTCACTTTGAATATTCATCCTTTCAAAGGACTCGACAGACTTCCTGTCCTGCTGGAAGGCTTGTCTGGGTGAATTGAGTGAGATATTTAGACTTTCCTGTTCACGCAGATCCAAAACACTGCAGTTTAAAAAGTACAAAGTTTAAAATATTGTGTAACGCTGGAAAGTAATCCATGAGGTCCTGTCAGGTAAACGTGGAGATGTTGAGCATCATAAAGGTATTAGCTCACTCCTTTGTAGTACTTTAATGTGTACAGTACTGTACAGCACTTTTACATTAAGAAATGCTGGTATCAGTTAGTCAGTTAATGATGTGTCTTCTGGCCTGTTCGGTTTCTTAATGGCTGTTCCTTAAGAGTCAGATTTAAATCATTTTAAGGAAACCGTAAAGTTTGTTTCTCCCCGCAGCCATCTGCCGGAACAGCTGTGGAGACGGGTTCTGCTCCCGCCCCAACATGTGCACGTGCGCCAGCGGCCAAATCGCCCCCAGCTGTGGGGCCAAATCCGGTGAGTGCCCCGATTTACCCAACGAGTAATTAACCCAGCGCACAACCCCTCACTGTGCGCCCAAACGAGTCTGATTAACCCAGCACACAACACCCCTCACTGTGCCCCCAAACGAGTAATTAACCCAGCGCACAACACCCCTCACTGTGTGCCCAAACCAGTAATAAACCCAGCGCACAACACCCCTCACTGTGTGCCCAAACCAGTAATTAACCCAGCGCACAACACCCCTCACTGTGCGCCCAAACGAGTCTGATTAACCCAGCGCACAACCCCTCACTGCTCAGGCAAAATAAGTAATTAACCCAGCACACAATGCCTCTCACATGCCCCAAACACTGTAGGAACAGAACTCCACCTTTACTATCTTAGCAGAAGAAGATATACTTTATTGAACCCTGTTGGGTAATCTATTCTCTGCATTTGACCCATCCTAGTTACTGAGGAGTAGTGGGCAGCCACAGTGCAGCGCCCAGGGAGCAATGCAGGGTTAAGGGCCTTGCTCAAGGGCCCAACAGCTGCGCAGATCTTATTGTGGCTACACCGGGGCTTGAACCACCGACCTTTCCGTGGTTGACTGTCCTACACTGCAAACACTGTGTGGAAGTCTATTGCTACTCTGTAATGCCGTGGTCTTAATCGTTTTAGAAATATGGTCTCAGGAACCTGATAGCATCTGACACAGTTTGTGATGTCATGTGATGCAGAGTGATGTCATGTGATGCAGAGTGATGTCATGTGATGTGATGGTTGCTGAGCGTGCTCGGTCTGTGTGCCGCAGGTGTGCAGTGCAACGTCAGGTGCATGAACGGGGGCCTGTGTGTGGAGGATCACTGCAAGTGTCAGAAGGGCTACACCGGGACGTACTGTGGCCAGCGTGAGTACTGCGCTCTACTGAACGCCTGCAAACACACACATTCACACCCTGTGTGGTGGTGTTTTTAAAAAGAAATAATAAACTTGTATTGTTGGAATTCATTTTCAGTATCTACACTTTTCCACACGAGAACGACCCTACTGAAAATTCCAGCTTCAACCACTTTAAGCTGGTCAAGCTGTGTTTTTGACAGTTTTAACTGGTTAGCCTGCTGTTCACCAGCTGAGCCCATATCATCAGTTAGTCCACCGGTTTGACCACAAGCTTACTCTACCAGCTTAACCTGCTTTGACCAGCCACAGGCCTGCTATGACCAGGTGGAAAACACAGCTAAAGCTAGCTTAAACCAGCTTGCCATCATGGCCTAGTATGTACTAAGTGTTGGCCTGCTCAGTGTTGTGCTGTTGATCTAGCATGTTCTGACTGCTGACATACAGTAGCCTGCCTTTTCTGCATAGCCGTCTCTGCCTGTTAACCTAGCTTAGCATTCGGTGGGTGTTTTCCTTGCTTAGACGTCAGGGATTGTGTTGACCTAGCTTAGCATTCGGTGAGTGTTGAGCCCCCCTGAGCTGAGCTGTTTGCTTTATCTCAAGTGGATCCTTTGTGTTACCGCCCGCTGTAGCCCCTCAGGGAGGTGCCAAGCTCCCAGAAGCTTCCTAATATTCCCGTGGGCACGGGGTGCCATGGGGGGGATTTTGACCCGCTGATTTAGCAAACTGCAGCCGTCCCTGTGTCACAACAGAGTGGGCGTCGGCTGCCGTGTGGTTCACACAGGAGCGCAGTCAGACATGGAGAAACTGTCAGGAGAAGGTAACCATGGGTGTAGGGTGAGCAGATTCCCTTCAGGAACGTGATCCTGGCAGTAGAATCTGAACATTAAAAATATGCCATGCCTAAGATGTAGGAAAATCTGTATTCCCGGAATAAGGACAACGTGAAAAGGGTAAGAAACGGCTGAGAGTGAATAGATTCAGGGCTGGGAGCTGCTGCTGGTGTCTGTGGAGGCCTTTCTCCTCTCTGTCTTCCTCTGTGGTGACCAGGCGGTTCTGCGTTTGTGTTTCAGCCATCTGTGAAAATGGCTGTCAGAACGGCGGGCGCTGCATCGGACCCAACCGCTGCGCCTGCGTCTACGGCTTCACCGGGCCGCAGTGCGAGAGAGGTGAGACCCGTCCGTCCGTCTGTCTGAGTGCTCCTCAGTCAACCCCCGTCTGTCTGTCTGTCTGAGTGCTCCTCACTCAACACCTGTCTGTCTGTCTGTCTGAGTGCTCCTCACTCAACACCTGTCTGTCTGTCTGAGTGCTCCTCACTCAACACCCGTCTGTCTGTCTGTCTGTCAGAGCACAGCACACTCAACACCCATCTGTCTGTCTGTCCGTCAGAGCACAGCTCACTCACAGCTAGAGCAGGGCTGCCCAACCCTGTTCCTGGTGATCTACGGTCCTGTAGGGTTTCACTCCAAACCAAACAAAGCCACACCTCATTCAACAGCAGGCAATCACATCGAGCTGCTAATTAGTAGAATCAGGTGTGCCAAATTAGGGTTGAAATGAAAACCAACAGGACAGTAGATCTTCAGGAACAGGGTTGGGCAGCCCTAGTCTAGTAAAAACCTTCTGCCCCTCTGTTTGCGATCATTGTCATTTGATCATCAGATCTTTTGTGCCGTGTACTTTACTGAATGCCCTCCTGTATGGAGTGTTTAAGCATCCTTAAACAGGCCATTCTCAGGCCAGTAGAATCCATGGACTCAGAGTCCGGGGGTAACCTGGTAATAGCAGGACTCTATCTCTCAGCAGTCTGTCAGCAGATCCCCTTTAATCAGACCGGGAGGAATGCTTTTGGAGTCTCTCTCTCTCGAGCCCCTGAGATGATTAAACGTCTGTTCAGCTGATTCCGATCGCCCCCCCTCAGACCCTGCGCGGCCTGGTCTCTGGGCTCTGGGGAAGCTCATGTTCTTCAGATGGCCTTTATTGCTTTATTACCTTACAGTAGGTTCAGTGGGAGCCTCTGTGTTTAATGGAGGGGGTTGGTTTTTCTCCCGAGAAAACGTTGCCAACCGACCCCTTCATGTTTGAGGAAGGGTCCATTCCTGGCTCTGATTGGTCACTCAGTGTTTTAGGGTGCCTCTGATTGGTCATTGTGATTTTGTCTCGTCTTTGACCTGTTCTTCCTTTAATCTCTCTCTATTGTCTCTGTGTCAAAGGGTATGCGAAGGCCACGCCTGCCAAAATAATGTTGTCAATAAATGTAGACTTTCTTCAGTCTAAACCTCCAACAGCTGCTCTAAGGAAGAGAGTCGTCTTCTGTTTTAAACTCTTAAGCTTCCACAATCAAATCTGTTCGCCCCACCCCCGCCGTCCCCTCTTTCAGTGCTAAAATGGCGAACAGAGTCTACAGTTCAGAGTGCTTAAATTTCCAGCACCATCAATTGCTTGTAGGTCAGGTTTTATTCATTTTGGATGCTTCTAAAATGGTCAGAAGAAATACAGGTTGTACTTGGACGAGTCGAGAGATCTTTATGGCAACGTGCAAAACACAGTGAATCATATCCTGTCTTTTTTTTATTATTATGAGAAAATGAAGAAAAAAGAAAGGGACTTGGAATGTTTGTGTATGCAGTGACACGTGTTTATGTCTCATGTACGTTTGTGGAATTCTTTCTGGGAATTTATCAGGGAATGACACATTATTTTTGGTAAATGATCAAATGAAAATGTTCTTGATTCATATGAGTAATGAAGTAGGAGTTAAAAGAAGTGCTGACGCTGTTCACAGAATCTCGTCGTTGGCGATCTTAAGAGATTGCACACGGAGTTGATCAAAAGGAGGTAATGGAGGGGAAATGATTCAAGGTTGTGGTTGTTAAATGGTATAATAATCGCTTCTTGCATTTATATAGCAGTTTTCTCTCACATGAAATGCTTTACGGTGATGAGGGTGAGCTCACCTTAACCACCACCAATGTGCGGCATTCAACTGAGTGATGCAACGGCAGCCATTTTGTGCCAGAACGCTCACCACACACCAGCTGAGGTGGAGAGGGAGAGAATTATTATTAAATTTTTTAGCCAATTGAATCAGTGGATGATTAGATGGCAGGTTGAAGGAGCCAGAATTGAGAATTTAGCCAGGACACTGGGGAACCCCCTACTCTTTGGGAAGAGTGTCATGGGATCTTTAATGAGTCAGGACCTCGGCTTAGCGTCCCATCTGAAAGACGTTAGTGAGTTGTTGGTTCTGGTCATGCTTGCCGCTCTCATTACGTATGCACTGTGAGTCTGGCCTAATGAGGAGCACATGTGCTGGGAGCTGGTCTGTTGTGCAGGAGGGGAGGGGTGTGTAGGGTGGGTTTGGGGTTGGAGGTGAAACCAGAGGAGCTGGTCTGTTGTGCAGGAGGGGAGGGGTGTGTAGGGTGGGTTTGGGGTTGTGGGAGGTGGCAGGAGGTTCTAAACACTTGCCTGAAACTTACCTGTGATGACATCACAGATTCCTTAGTTTATACTCACTGTTTGCCCGAGTCCATCGCAAGATCCAATGTTCCGTTTGTGCTGTTTGGAGTGCATGGTAGGCGTTCGCTGAACAAAAGGGAGTCTGTTTTTCTTGAAATTACACATTTTGGGCTCCTAGCGATATGTAATCAAGAGGCCCCAAACAGGCAATGCACAGATATCTGGTGCCATTTAGTACCAGAACAAAGACGCCATTGTGCTTCTGCTCCAGTGGCAAGCGAACGTCTGCGGGAGAATGAAATCAGGCCTACAGATGGGTCTGTGTGCAGGACTCTTTCGTTTGAGCAAACTTCTACTGCTGTGCCGCTTCGCGATCGACTCGTGAGAGAGAAGAGCCAACCAATTATCCACACTATGGGATGCGAGGCGGTGGTGCTCCGCTGCATGAGGTCATTGGTCTTCTGTGCCACAGGGCCTGGTGTACTGTATCCGTGTTCTGGCCGATTTCTAATGGACCAATTCATCATAATGATCATAAATCATAACAAGGATAGTCAGGAATGTTCAGGCCATATGGGACATTTAGCTTTTCTTGGAGGGCTGTTGTCAGGCAGAGATCAGCAACTGCCATCCTCGAGGGCTGAGAACTGTTAGTTTTACCTTTACCTGGGGGTCAGGTGTGTTCACCCTCCCTTTACCTGGGGGTCAGGTGTGTCCACCCTCCCTTTACCTGGGAGTCAGGTGTGTCCACCCTCCCTTTACCTGGGGGTCAGGTGTGCTCACCCTCCTTTACCTGGGAGTCAGGTGTGTTCACCCTCCCTTTACCTGGGAGTCAGGTGTGTCCACCCTCCCTTTACCTGGGAGTCAGGTGTGTTCACCCTCCCTTTACCTGGGAGTCAGGTGTGTTCACCCTCCCTTTACCTGGGAGTCAGGTGTGTTCACCCTCCCTTTACCAGTCTGGCCAATCAGTAGCATTACTTCCCTTGGAGAAAAGAGAACCAGGGCTGGATTTTGATTGGAGGACCAGAGTTTCTGCTTTCGGGGAAAGTCAGGGAGTGCTGGTTATAAGCTCTTCTTTGCTCAGTGAAATCTGGTTTAGTGCGTTTGTGTTTCTTTATTCAGGGATAGGTGTGTGGCAGGTGTGCACCACTTTCTCTATCTTCAAAACTTCCACCCAGAGAAAGGAATGTCTTTTTTTCTTCTTCTTTTTTTTTTCTTTTTCTCCATAACTTTCTGGCTCAAACTTCTGTTGATACACAAAATAAATTTGACCCAGCTTCAGTAATCTTAGCCATGTGAAAATGTATTTTGGAAACCCTGTATTTATTTTGCCATTTTGTGTTCCCATTGCATAATTATTGTGTTCGTTGCACGGTTGCTATTTGTTACTGTTGTTGTTATGGGGATTTTACACACAGTGACAACGCATATTCTTGTTTAATTGTTTTCATCTTTCCCTGAATTAGGTTTGTTAGAATTGCTGTACATGTTTTGATTCGGGAATATTGGGGTCATATAGGCAATAGCTGATAACTCATTGGCATCAGTCTGATACTGTCATTATAGCTGATATAAGTTGTGTTCACTAGGATGATTTTATTGCTACTTTTGTCAGGCTATTTAAGCTGTTTAAAGTGTAAACTTTATTATTCTTTAGCGTTGTATTGTATGAAAACGGCTTCATACATATAATCCTTTGTGAGATTAATCTACAAGTTCCAGCTCCTGATCTTTGTTGTATTCTTAGCACTTGAAATTGTACTTCCCTCTAGGGTCTTTCAGCGCACTTGTCCCTGGTTATGGGTATGCACTTTGCACTTATCCAGAGCGACGTACAGCAAAGAGAGTCTGCCAAATTAGTCTAATGTGATATGAGCGAACGCATTTGATGCACTATTGATGCTGTTAAGTGAAAATGTTCTCAGAAATATTAAAAATAGATCATATTTACCTGCCAAACTCACAATAAATCTTAGTAGCTCACTAGACTTACTTCATGTGTTGGCATCTGTGCTCATCCACCTGGAGTTCTTCTGATGTGTGTGGAGACGTGGTTATTGTTGGTGCTCTTGCTATAATGTAAAACATGAGAGGTATCCGTGTCGACCAATGTGGCTCGACAAACATCCGTTATTGACTTTGGCCCCAAAACTTCCACATTGTACCCCCACAGTTTAAGCAATCTTTTTTTTTTATTACCGCATATTTTATGCCTGTTACATAACAGACTGCATGCCTGTTAACATACAGTTGCCTAATCTGCTCATACGCAATGCTAACAGACAGCCACATTTGCGTTCTCAATACTGATGACCATAACACAAGCGTATCGGGCGGCATGTAGCGTAGTGGTTAAGGTACATGACTGGGATACGCAAGGTCGGTGGTTTGATCCCTGGTGTAGCCACAATAACATCCACACAGCCATTGGGCCCTTGAGCAAGGCCCTTAACCCTGCATTGCTCCAGGGGAGGGGTGTCTCCTGCTTAGTCTAATCAACTGTAAGTCGCTCCGGATAAGAGCGTCTGCCAAAATGCCATTAATGTAATGTAATGTAACAAGCAGCAGTTTGTGCCAGTGATGTAGCGTCTCGTTCTATTATAATATGTTATAATATGCGTCCTTGCAACTGTTAGTGCTTCATGTTCTGTCAATTTATTTCAATCTGCTGAGATGGTAACCAACACCCCCACTGTTTAATCACATTAGTGTATTAGAGTATAATGCCCTCTCTGTCTTTGGAAACCTCGCAGATTAAATTAACGTTATTATAGCGTTCTCCAAGCGCCATTGGCTTAACACGGGGTCTTTCCCCCCGGGGGATCTGAGGGAGCCCTGCTATTGGACAATCGCCTGATACTTGTGTTAATGGGCGCCCGCCTAAGAGGACATTCTGTGCCTTGTTTGTTTTCTCTGGAGGGGCTGCGAGGGCACATGGCAATCGGCGTACGCCAAGATACGCTCCCCCCCAACACCCCCCCCCCCCCCCCCCCGGTACCGAGAGGATAATGCCCCCCTCTCTTTCTTTGTTTGCTTCATTATACACTAATCCTGTATGTTCTCTTTCGATTATTGTCAAATTCGGTGACCGTTATAGTTTGTTTTCTGCTGGTGTGACGTTGGTTATGTTTATTTCAATGCAGTAATTTATGACTTTTGGATTTGAATATGGATAGATGGTGATTATGGTGAACACATGGGAGGTGCAGGGCCGTGGTATTCTGGTAGATGTGTACGGTCTGATGCGATCACACTATCACACCATTTCTGTGCAGTAGGCCAGGTTTTCCATAGGACCTTTGATCTAAGTCCTAAATTGTACACTATTTGGCTTTAATGAATATGGAAAATATGCTATTTATAAGTACTTTTGTATTAAACATCTTGCTATAAATGCAGTACAGCAGAGCGGTGTGTGTATGTGCGTATGTATGTAATTATGTGCATCTGCATGTGTGTTCATGCCTGTGTGTGTGTGTGTGTGTGTGTGTGTGTGTGAGGAGGTATGCTTGTAGCTTCCAGCTGTGTCTCACCTGGATGTTGTTACCAGACAACATCCCTGAGATTAATCACAAAACTGTTTCAACCAGTTTGTGTAACCATGCGTTCACTAATGTGTTTTCAATGAGTGAAGACATGATTCAGACTTCTCTGAATCATGAATCAAATAAACGTCCCAGAAACTATTTGCAACTGCCTAAAATTCATGTGACGCCCCTGCTCTGGAATGGTGGAGCTGAGTGAAGGTTTGTTAGTGGAGGTTATTTATGTTTAATTTATTTATTAATTTACTGTTAAAATGCAGACCTTCTGATCCTCAGTCCCGGCCCTGCTGTGGTCTGAGAAGCTGAACTCCAGGATCTGACCTCAAACTCCACAATGAGGGCTTCAGTGTCTGGCCCTGTTTGCAGCAATATTAGATTTCCCAATATTAGATTTAGCTAAATTTGTTGGACGATTATTCCATGATGTTTGTTTTTTGGGCATTTTTTTCTTTCTTGTCCAAAGCAAATTACACAGGCAGCTTGACTCATTTTACAAATGGTCCATTTATAGAGACACTTATTTACTGGAGAAATTCAGGTTAAGTGCTTTACTCGTTTACTCAAAGGCAGTGCTGCATTAGATTACACATGAACGGCAGGGTATGTATTGTGTACGTAGCCTGATGTGCATTCAAGATGCTAATGTTCACCAACATATTCGAGCTCTTCTGTTTTGCTACAAACGTTAGCTAACATTTTCTAACGGTCTGTAAAGGTAGTGCGCGGTGAACGAAGATGGCTGTCGACAGGGATGGTGCTAAGAGTTGGCAGTTGGCTGTTATAATGCACTTAAATCCATGTAATATTCTTCTATTAATCAATGTAGTAAATCAATCATATTTAATCAGTGTAATATGTTCTTACCCAGGTATGCAGCTGATGAGCTAGCTGACATTGTTAGGCCTCCACCACATCCATTTGTATAAAAAAAATGCGTTGGTAGCAAACTAAATGGAATCCATCCATTCCATTCCATCCATTATCTTCACCCGCTTATCCTGAAGAGGGTCATAGGGGGGCTGGAGCCTATCCCAGCATACATTGGGGCGAAAGGCAGGAATACACCCTGGACAGGTCGCCAGTCCATCGCAGGGCACACACACCAATCACTCACACACTCATACCTATGGGCAATTTAGACTCTCCAATCAGCCTAATCTGCATGTCTTTGGACTGTGGGAGGAAACCGGAGTACCCGGAGGAAACCCACGCAAACACGGGGAGAACATGCAAACTCCGCACAGAGAGGCCCCGGCCGACCGGGGTTCGAACCCAGGACCTCCTTGCTGTGAGGCGAGTAAATGGAATGTTCCTTTAAAATTGTTCAACAGTAACAGTTTCCTGCAAACATAGTTCACCATCTTGAACGCACGTCAGGTGTAGTTCAATCCGCCAGAAGTCTATTATCCAGTGGCAGTAAGGACTACACTTTCCACAGTCCATTTCTCCTCCATTTCCATGCCTGTGTGTGTGACGATCTTTCACACTGGCCACCACCGACCCGGGTGTTCCTATTGGTTCCCATGGTTACTGAGTGTCTCGAGGGAAAGAAGGATGCCCCATAATGGTTACTGGATGGCAGCCCAACGGTTTTTGTTTTGTTTTTGTTTTATGCCACTTTCCCTGCATTTCTTCCCCAGTTTGTAAGGGAATCATATACAGTCCAGCTGCCGTCCCGCTGTGGTAATGTTGGTAATTTTAGTTATTTTCCTGTGAGAAATTGGCGACTATTATGGATGATCTAGTGTATGGCATGGCTCGTTTTCTGATGTGCTTTTTCCTGGACGGTTTTTAAAATGATGAAATGTGATTGTTTTATTGCCTGCCGTATGTCATCTGGGGTTTTTCTAGTCTTGAGACTCGGGAGCGCGTTGGGAGCGAGTGTTAGCGGGGATTTCGTGCGCTGTCCTCAGGGCACGACATGGGCGCACAGTGACGTGCGCTCTCTTACCCGAAATAAAAACCTATCAATCAATCGATTCATCTGGGAGAGTGAGGACAACCACACGCTGTCTCTTCCAACCCAGAAATCCGATGCCATCCTTCCCAGTACTGGGTGAATTACGCCATTGTTTTGGAATCAAATCCCTTTCTACACTTTAGGGGCTTGTCTGAAAAGCTCAATTGCGCCAGGCTAGATCAATCAAGCACGGAAAATCATTTGAATGCAAAACGATGAACATACTTGACCCAGGTCTGATCCTTTCACAATCCTGAAGCCTGCTCATCTTTCATAGTGCCCTTAAGGCCCGTCTGCTCCAACAACCATAACTATAAATATTCCGTTTTAAAAAATAATTCAAACTCAAGTGGATGGTGGAGCCCACACCACAACTAAAACAACAACGACAGTGATGAACGATATCGTTCCACTGAATTTTGACTGGCAGAACTTGAGTTTGGCAGAACTTGAGGGCCTCAAGTTTAGAATGACAGATGACATCGCTGGGAGACAGAAGGTTATTGTTCATCAGTGTGGATGCTCACATCGTTATGGTTATAGTTCTGGTTTATAATTATAGTTATTGTCAGGTCCTCAAAATGGCTATTCACAGAATGTTATGGTTGAGCAGTGTAGATGCTGACATTGTTGTAGTTATGGTTATGGTTACAGTTATAGTTATAGTTATGGTTATGGTTATTGTTATTGTTATTGTTATGGTTATTTTTATAGTTATAGTTATTGTTATTGTTATGGTTATGGTTATGGTTATGGTTATGGTTATTGTTATGGTTATGGTTATGGTTATGGTTATGGTTCTTGTTGTGGACGGGCCTTTAGATCTGTCCCTCCCTCCTCTCTGACGCTGCTCTGTCTTTCACGCGACGGGCAGATGCTCAGTGTCCCGCTCAGCCTGCCCGGCGTGCGAGCGCGCTCAGACCGGGCCAGGAGACCCCGTCTGTAAATGTTTATAAAACGTTTAAACGTCTCCTCCACAGTGAGTCAGCCGAAAGAGGAGCAAAGCTGCTTGGTGTTGGTGTGGCTGGGCTGCTTGGTGTGTGTTGGTGTGACTGGGCTGCTTGGTGTGGTTGGGCTGCTTGGTCTTGGTGTGGCTGGGCTGCTTGGTCTTGGTGTGATTGGGCTGCTTGGTGTTGGTGTGGTTGGGCTGCTAGGTGTTGGTGTGGTTGGGCTGCTTGGTGTTGGTGTGGTTGGGCTGCTTGGTGTGGCTGGGCTGCTTGGTGTTGGTGTGGTTGGGCTGCTTGGTGTTGGTGTGGCTGGGCTGCTTGGTGTGTGTTGGTGTGACTGGGCTGCTTGGTGTGGTTGGGCTGCTTGGTCTTGGTGTGGCTGGGCTGCTTGGTCTTGGTGTGATTGGGCTGCTTGGTGTTGGTGTGGTTGGGCTGCTAGGTGTTGGTGTGGTTGGGCTGCTTGGTGTTGGTGTGGTTGGGCTGCTTGGTGTGGCTGGGCTGCTTGGTGTTGGTGTGGTTGGGCTGCTTGGTGTTGGTGTGGCTGGGCTGCTTGGTGTTGGTGTGGCTGGGCTGCTAGGTGTTGGTGTGGCTGGGCTGCTAGGTGTTGTTGGGCTGAGAGGTGTTGGTGTGGCTGGGCTGCTTGGTGTTGGTGTGGCTGGGCTGCTTGGTGTTGGTGTGGCTGGGCTGCTAGGTGTTGTTGGGCTGCTTGGTGTTGGTGTGGCTGGGCTGCTTGGTGTTGGTGTGGCTGGGCTGCTTGGTGTTGGTGTGGCTGGGCTGCTAGGTGTGGTTGGACTGAGAGGTGTTGGTGTGGTTGGGCTGCTTGGTGTTGGTGTGGCTGGGCTCAGAGGTGTTGGTGTGGCTGGGCTGCTTGGTGTTGGTGTGGCTGGGCTCAGAGGTGTTGGTGTGGTTGGGCTGCTTGGTGTTGGTGTGGCTGGGCTCAGAGGTGTAGGTGTGGTTGGGCTGCTAGGTGTTGGTGTGGCTGGGCTGCTTGGTGTTGGTGTGGTTGGGCTGCTTGGTGTTGGTGTGGCTGGGCTCAGAGGTGTTGGTGTGGCTGGGCTGCTTGGTGTGGTTGGGCTGCTTGGTCTTGTTGTAACTCCCTGCTAAAGCGCAGCCAGGCTGGAGAGACTCAAGTCCGTGCAGTTATCTCTTCCTCCTGCGATTCTCATTTTTCCACAAACACATCAGCGCCTTGTGTTAAATTATAAATATAGATCAGGGCCTGGTACAACGATTTGTACTCGTGTTCTACATTTCCCATGGCTGGGTAATCCTCGTAAGGACTGTGGCCAAACACGACTGTCCCGAACTGAACTCTACCCCCAGCTGGGATCTGAAAAACATTCTGAAATTCAGATACGAGCTTTGGAAAAAGATAGCCTGCGTTCTTTCAATTTTCAGCTGAGTTCGTGAAACTCACATTGTTAGATGTCATGTTTTTTGTGCAAGTGCATGATGATAAGAGGGCATTCCGCTTTAAATAATGCAGAAAACGCTGTGCAGGACTGTAGATCATGTATAAACTGTAAGCACTCTTACGCTGGTGTCAAGTTACAGTGGTGTCAGGTGTTAACACAGTTAAAGCTTGAAGTTAAATATTTTACAACTGGTTTTTAAACTTCCACCATTGTCGGTCTGTGGTCATGAAGAGACAGTGACTCCAAGGGCACGATGCGCTAGAAAGCTAACGTTATAACACTACGTGGCAACAACATTGAGGACGTTTTGTGTGAGTTGGGCTTTTTGCTTTTCTTCCATTTTACACAAAGTAACGTTGGAGTGGACATGTTAACATGGAACATGCACTGCATTAGAGTCCATCTTAAACACACATGATGCGTTTCCATGGTGAGGATTACGTTAAAGCCCTCGCACTACGATTCCCAGCATGCTTTTGTTTATTTAAAGCTTCACTGGGGGCAAGGATTAGGAGTTCATCACAGCGATCCCAGTCTGGAAGTGATAACGCTATGAAGGCAGAATAACAGAGAACAGACGCTATTCAGAACTGTGGCAAAGGTGAGACGACCACACCCAACTCATTAACTCCCTCCTGCCAACAGAGACCTTTGCCAAAGAGAAAGAGTGTAAAATCTCCTTTACGATGAGTCCCCAGTTAATGGGACACGCCCGTTCTTACTCTCTCCTCTGGCTCCTGTATCAGCTGCTGTTAAATCATTAGCTGGGAAGCCTTGGTGCTAGCCTGGGGCAGCGAAAGCGACTACTCTATGATACAAAAGATAATCAGATCCTGTTCAACCCACCGGAAATCTCCTTTCTGTTACCTTGTGGCTCCTGGCCCCTCCCCCCAGATCCACACGCACACGCACACGCACACGCAATCGCACACGCACACGCACACGCTCGCGCACACACAAAGTATAAAAAGTTTCAGATCATTGTGTGTATTCAATGCTGTGGTATAACAAAATGGATGTACTGTATTTAACTTCTTTACATTTCTTCTGTTATTTGGGTTTTCAGGTCACTCCTGATTAAAGTATTTTGCCCAAAATGTTTACAGCCAAAAAATAATTTGTTAGGCACTTTCAATTTGCACTATAATGCTTGAATAAAAGTTCCCAGTGTGCTCCTAGCTCCTAAACCCTTTTTCTCCTGTACTTACCCTGAATGTCCAGTGGTGTGTGTTTTCTGCCTGATTCTCCGATATGTCTAGTTCTACCTTCGTTTGTTACAGTACTAATTATTACAGTAATAAACATCTCAGATATCGGTTATAAATTGTTCTTCCTTCTTGGTGATGTCACACTTCTGTACGCTGATGTTTTCCTGCTGTATGACCCCGCGGGGAACGCCGTGTGAGAAGTGATTGTAATTTAACATAATGAGAGCTTCACTGTGTGAAAGCTGTGACTAAACCCGGGATATTAATAGTATCAGAGTCGGTGTGTATAAACAAATCATTAGCGCCCCTCTCCCCCTCTCTCTGTGTGGAGCGGTTTCTGTGTAAGAACGCCAGGTGTAAGAGCGTTTCTGCGCCGTGTTTTGTGTGAACGCCAGATGTAAGAGAGTTTTGAGGTTAAATCTGGGATTCCGCCACATGTCCTGAAATGTGATTATTTTTAAAGGAAGGGGTATGTGGGCGGGTAAGGGGTTTAAAATGTCGGGATCCAGTCCTGGCTGCTTCCACGCCGCTGCTATTGCGACAGCCCTTGAGCTTCAACTATCACACGTTTTTTTCCTGTAAATCTGGCGCCCGTAGTGCGGCTGAGATTGTCCAATTCCTGTCCGAATTCGGAGTATCCAGTGGGCTATTTATAATCGTGTTCGTGCACGATTTCCTGTGCCGATTCGGGAGTGACAACTGGCGTTCTCCTCCGACAGCATGTGATGTCAGCGACGAGAGACACAAGGCCCCGCTTGTAGTCCCTGGCCTCACCTCAGACCGTGTGACTCAGCTGGTTGCCAGACCCGTGTAAAAAAAGGCGTGTTTTGAAAGGGTTCACGCGTGGATAACAGCTCCTGCATGTGCCTGATACTCCTCACGAAACCGTTTGGAATGAAGCCGAATGCGTGATGAAGTGAGGGTGGTTTGGTGAAGATTTGAGGTGATTCTGGGAACCGTGATTCAGATGAAAGTCCCCGGGATCTGGCGGGGAGACGTCTGGGATGAGGGGGAGGCTGTTTATGGGGCTCAGAGCTCCGTCTCATGCGGACTTTGATCCACAGCTGGGAAATGATGCTCCCAGACGGGCCGAACACTGCGTTCCTGTTATTAAACGTTCTGATGCTCTGATGCTCTTATGTTCTTAAGCTATGATTAGGTCCCTGGCTGTGATTTGGACTTGATTTGTTGTACGTCACTCTGGATATCGTGTGTCTGCTAAATGACTGTAATGTATTGTATTGTATTGTATTGTATTAGGTTCTTAGGCTTTTTGGTTCTTACACTCATACACTTTTGGTTCTTATATTCTCACGCTCGTCTGATGTTCTTGCGTTTGTATGTCGTAATGTTCCACGTTCTCCCGTTCCCCCAGACTACCGGACGGGCCCGTGCTTCACGCAGGTGAGTGAGCAGATGTGCCAGGGGCAGGTGAGCGGGATCGTGTGCACCAAGACGCTGTGCTGCGCCACCGTGGGCCGGGCCTGGGGGCACCCCTGTGAGATGTGCCCCCCCCAGCCCCAGCCCTGCCGCAGGGGCTTCATCCCCAACATCCGCACCGGAGCCTGCCAAGGTACGCCCCCCTAACGCCCCCTAACAACCACCCCTAACGCCCCCTAACAACCACCCCTAACGCCCGCTAACAACCACCCCTACTGCCCCCTAACAACCACCCCTAATGCCCCCTAACAACCACCCCTACTGCCCCCTAACAACCACCCCTAACGCCCCCTAACAACCACCCCTACTGCCCCCTAACGCCCCCTAACAACCACCCCTACTGCCCCCTAACAACCACCCCTACTGCCCCCTAACAACCACCCCTACTGCCCCCTAACAACCACCCCAACTGCCCCCTAACAACCACCCCTACTGCCCCCTAACAACCCCAACTGCCCCCTAACAATTGCCCCTACTGCCCCCTAACAACTGCCCCTACTGCCCCCTAACAACAACCCATACTGACCCCTAACAACCACCCCTACTGCCCCCTAACAACCACCCCTACTGCCCCCTAACAACCACCCCTACTGCCCCCTAACAACCACCCCTAACACCCCCTAACAACCACCCCTAACGCCCCCTAACAACCACCCCTACTGCCCCCTAACAACCACCCCTAATGCCCCCTAACAACCCCTACTGCCTCCCTACTGCCCCCTAACAACCACCCCTACTGCCCCCTAACACCCACCCCTAACGCCCCCTAACACTCCCATCACCCTAACCCACCCCAACCACCACATGCTGTTTTAGCTTGTTTTCCCTCTGTGTGGAGATAGCGTGGCGTTTTAGCCTCAGATGCCCCCAGTGAACACAGGCAGAGGCAACACTGATGAAAAACATCCCATAAGGAGGGAACCCCCCCCCCCATTGCAACCTCAGCTCTGCTGCACAGACCTGCTCCTCACCTGAGATCACACTTCACCTGAGATCACATCACACTCACTCACTGGAGATGACTTGTAGTGGTGTGACTTGTAGTGGTGTGACTTGTAGTGGTGTGACTTGTAGTGGTGTGACTTGTAGTGGTGTGACTTGTAGTGGTGTGACTTGTAGTGGTGTGACTTGTAGCGTAGTGATGGTGACCACACAGGACGCAGAGGGAGAATAATAGGATTCTGGTTTGAGAATCTCATCAATGACCCAAATTTGAATGGGCCCTGATACAAATATGGGAACACCCACTCAACACAAGGAAGTGTCCCTTGTGCAGATTCATAGCTGCTGCAATGAAAAGGCAGATTGTACTCTATGTGCTGGATTATCCCAAAATATTCCAATCCCAAATTAATCTATTAAATCCCATTAAGTCTGTTTTCAGCTCATCTTGTGTTCTTGCGCTATAAGTGTATTTGGTTATTGGCGTATTTAATGGTTAGTGTTTCAAAACCCGTTTTGAAAATACAGACGGTCTATTTTTCTGGTGTGAAGAGGTGTTATGGTCACACATGGTGTAAAATGTGACCCATAACCCTGGTGTAAAATCCGTCTGGAAATGGCCAGCTAGCAGCTGTTTCAAATCCTCTTGAGCTGCTCAAACCATATTCAGTATGGAGCTGGTCTGCACTGGTCAACCAGCTACCAACTGTTTCAATCACCTACCAACTGTTTCAATCACCTACCAACTGTTTCAATCACCTACCAACTGTTTCAATCACCTACCAACTGTTTCAATCACCTACCAACTGTTTCAATCACCTACCAACTGTTTCAATCACCTACCAACTGTTTCAATCACCTACCAACTGTTTCAATCACCTAGCCTTTTGTCAGCAGGGAACAGCACTGATACTCGTGACCCCGCTGGTACGGAGATGCCGCTGGGATAATCGGATCTTGTGAGCACCTTTCAGTAATGTGCCAGCGCACTTTTAGCATGCATTAGCATGTCGTTTCAGGGCCTCAGGCCGTAGTCTGGCCATCGCTGGATGAACCTGCACTCGTTCACACAGTCCCTGAGGGGTGCTAAAGGTGCTAAAGGTGCTAAAGGTGTTAAAGGTGTTAAAGGTGTTGAGCTTTTGAGGGTGGAGTGTGGAGTGATGAGTTAATACCTGCTTATTCTGCAGCTTCCAAGCGCCTGCTGTTTCCTGTCTGCGTTCTGTTTGATCTGTTAGACAGGAGAGCACCAGGCTCTGCGCTAAACCTACCGGTAAACGCACTGTTCCTTCTTACTGGCTCTTTGGTAACGCAACCAAAGAAAAATGATTGATGTTCCAAGATTTCCAGAAACTGGTGCCGTATTAATATAAACGCAGATAAATTATCCCCTGTGTCCACTGAAGTAATGCATTCATAAAAACGCTCTTCTGTGAATAGTAAGTTCACATTTAGATTTGATGACCGTACAGTGCCTGTGTTTGGGCTCAGTTTGCCGGTTTATTTGTGCGCTGATGTAATCGTCACACAGTTGCTCCAGTAAAATAAGCACTGGGGTGCTGCCTCGCGGGCGTAAAATGTCCTCTTGTTTGGAGACGGCCTGAGGTCACCAGGAATGGGGGAGGGGAATGTCGGCCCTTTTTCCCGGAATGGACGGGAATACCCTCACGACGGCCCCGCCCCTCCCCTCCATTCCAGAATTCTTCCAGGTGACCTCACCTGGGAATGAAATGCGGCTTTGTTGCTCTGGGAGATGCCCCCTAAATAACACCAAGAAAAAATGGCAGCTGATATAGCCATAGACTATTTACAGATGGCCATGGTTCATCAGTGTGGATGATCACATTGTTATAGTTATAGGTGTTGGTGAGGATGCTCCCATTGTTACGGTTATAGTTATAGTTATAGTTATAGTTCTTGGTGTGGATACAGTTATGCTTATGATTATGGTTATTGGAGTGAATACGGTTATGGCTATGGTTATAGTTCTTGGTGTGGATACGGTTATGGTTATGGTTATGGTTATAGTTCTTGGTGTGGATACGGTTATGGTTATGGTTATGGTTATAGTTAGTGTGGATATGGTTATGGCTATGGTTATAGTTCTTGGTGTGGATACGGTTATGGTTATGGTTATAGTTCTTGGTGTGGAAACGGTTATGGTTATGGTTATGGTTATAGTTCTTGGTGTGGATACGGTTATGGTTATGGTTATAGTTCTTAGTGTGGATATGGTTATGTTTATTGGAGTGGACAGGCCTTAAGACCTGTGTCCGCACCGTCAGCCCGTGTGACTTTGGATTGGAGGTGAAGTTAACCCCGCCTAGACTCATCCCATACCCCTAACACCGCCATTAGAACAAAACATTAGAGACAAGGACCCCTTATGTCATACACTCTGGGCTAAAACACCCACACCGGCAGTGAAGGCTACTTCTGGTCCTACTTCAGTTTATTATCAATTTGTTCATCAAACAAATTGAAACTGACCTGGATGCATCATTGTCTCTTATTTAAGAAATGATTAAATCCACACAGCTGTTGGGCCCTTGAGCAAGGCCCTTAACCCAGGCCCTTAACCCCACGGGGGGGATTGTCTCCTGTTTAGTCTCATCAAATGCAAGTCGCTTTGGGTAAAACTGTCAGCTAAATAATGTAAAGTAATATAATGAGGTCCCTTGCAAGCAGAAGCAAACAATCAAACTACAAAACTACAAAAAAAACAAAACACAACTGGAAAAACAGCAGAAATGTGTGGAAACTTCAGACATCCCGCAATGGCGTTTGGTTACAGCTTTAACTCAGTCTCGACCATTTAATTTGATTCCTAGAGAGGGGAAATAATATGATATATCTTCTGAAAGCTTCTGAGAAGTCTTATGGTCCCGGTTTATGCAAAACTAAGTTTTCATACTTAATGTTTGGTTTCATAGGCAAGGACGATTTGTTTAGGGAAAAAAAATGTGTTCCATAATCATGAGTCTATTAAAGTCATTTATCAAGTGGGCTTGCTCTGACTTCGACCTCTGGCTGATCTTGGCCTCCGAACCCACCGCTTGAACCTTTTAACTGACAGGCTGCTATTTTTAATGTCCGTCGTTCGCGTGGGCTGCTCGGCTGAAGTTTGAGTGAATGTTTTTTTCACTCGCCGTCGTTAAATGCGTCAGTGGAGCACACTCATACTGCGGTTAGCGCTTTCGACGAAAGTCCAGTTTTTTTTCTTCCGTTTGTTTTCATAACAAACTGGCGGAATGGGAATGAACGAACGGAGAAAACGCTTTGGGACTTTTTATGACTCATCACTACGGAATCAGAGTGGAATTCCTCATGGATTTGGTGGAAGCTAATGGAAGTTTAATGGGATTAAATGGAAAAGGCGCATTGTAAATCCAGGAAATTAGGGTGTTTATTTCATTCTGACCAATCACAATGTTCCTACTGTAAGTTATCCAGCGATATGTCATTAGTGGTCGTAACAAAGCTTTGATTTGCGGTGTACTGACGTGCAGGTAAGACCACCCACTACAAGTGAAGTATAAAAACAGTTTTTGTAAGATTACCCTCACATATGCATGTAGATGCAAGAATAAAAATACCCCTCTGGAACAGCGCGTTTGATTTTTAATGTGCAGTCAGTGTGAATGAAATGTATTAGCCGGGTGTCTGAGCAGGTTAATTTTCATCATTCATTCCGGAGAAACTCTGCCCCCCCGGTACCTTAATCACACAGCCGCAGAGTTCCACAGCTGTTGTGGTTCAGTCGCTGCCAAGAAGTGGCATTGTGGGTAGCGTTCTGGCCACCCGTGCTTAGATACTGTGCATTATATCCACATTGTGGAGGATGCTCGTTCTGGTAATCGAGCGACTGCCGCCAAGCATTATTAACGAGACCGGTCACGCTCCATGGACATTTTACAATGCCGGCAGTGTTCTGGTCACGTGGCTCCGTGACGTCCTCAGAAGAGGAGTTTGCAAATTTATTTGGCCGTTTTCACAACACGGCGATGCTATTGTCAGACTTTTGAACACGATGTTTAAGGTGCAGTGTTTTGATTGTGTTGCATCTACTCAAAGTAAATAAAAGCTTTCTGGCAGGTGAATTCGAGGCAAGCTGTAATTTCTAGGTCTATCTATTCATATATATTAAAAAATCTAACCGTAGTTGGAGGGATCGGAACCGTTTCCTGCTTAATGCTCTGTTCGCGCGCGCTCTGAAGTCCTTCACCTGTTTGTACTCCATATTTATTCACATCTCCTCTTAGCCAAGTCGTTTTTGTGTAATAAAATATGTTTTCAGCTAACATATCTTGTTAAATAAAGGATTAAATAAAAAAAAAAATTATCACCGTGCCACATACTCTCAGGAGAAAGGGTTCCAAGGGATCCGTGGAAGGACTCTGTTCACTCTGGTGAAATCGTTCAGACTGGGGGTTTTACACACCTACCATAGAGGATTTAATAAACATAAGAAATATGAAGGGTTCCCCTATGGAGACAAGCCACAGACCCCATTTCCTGAGAGCACAGCCTACCAGCGGTCAGTTTGTGATCAGACAAATCAGTGAATGTGTGTTTTGGTGCAGCCCTACATTGGTTAGCGTGTGTAAGGCTACTTTTTGTTGACTTGTGGTCCGACTGATATGAATGCCGGTTTTGCACACCGCCCCCTGCAGACGTGGAGGAGTGCCAGGCCATCCCCGGCCTCTGTAAGGGGGGCTCCTGCATCAACACCGTGGGGTCCTACGAGTGCAAGTGTCCCGCGGGCTACCGGCAGGACGAGGGGTCCCAGAAGTGCGAGGGTGAGTGCGACTTTTAGCTTTTTGTGCTTTCCTCCCCGTCAGCTGTCTGCTGAGGCCCTGAGAATGCGTGTGGCTTCCTCAGCCAATCAATTGCTTTAATGAACCACGGGTGCCGAGAATAACCTGAAAACTACCACTGCGGCCCTTCAGGACTGGAGTTTCACGCCTGTCTTCGAGACAATCCTCCTCAATTTGTCATTGTGTGGTGTCATGAGATTTAAAAAAAAATATTAAAAAATCCCCAAATTTCTGAAAATTACCTGGAAAATTCCCTCCCTTTGCAACCCTAAGTACAATACATATAACAATAAATATACTGTCAAAATATACAAGATTATATTAATGATGCTATTTTATCATTATTGGCGGTGTTGTTGCTGTAATGGGGGGGGCGATGGGGTCAGCGCACTTAGCGGGGGGACCGCTGCTGGTCTCAGGCCTGGGAGCTGCGGCCTGAACAGGAAACAGGAAGTGGCTCTGTCCCTCCTGTCCTGCGTCTCATGACATCATTGCAGAAGAGTCTGTCGCCGTGGCAGCGGGTGGGGGGGTTCGGGGCGGGTGGGGGGGGTGGGGAGCGTGCCACTCCAGCGTGTCCAGGGCCGCCCTGCTCACAGTGAGAGGTGCGTTCTGGGAACTCTGTCATTTTAAACTGTGCTGCGTGATTAAGAGTCTGCTGCCCTGAGGCCCAGGGAACTGGAGCTAACGGCCGCCTGCCTGAGCTGTGTCTCGCTCGCTTTCACTCTCGCTCTCTCTCTGTTTCTTTCCCTCTCTCCCTCAATCTCTCACTTTCTTCCCCTCTCTGTCTCCTATCTCTCCTCTTCCTCTCCCTCTCTCTTCCTTTCCTTCTCTCTACCGCCTGTTTACTCTCTCATTCTCTCTGTCTGTTTTTCTCTCCCTTCCTCTCTCTAGTTCATGTTCAAAGCTCTTTAAAGTGCTTTATTTGGCATGATACGTTTATACTTATGTTGCCAAAGCACATCAAAATAAAACATTTCAATGGAACAGGAAATGAAATAAAAACAATGAATTGTAATCAGTTATGTAAGACACACAGGGCTTTTGAGAGGGAGATACTGAGGGAGAAACTTAGCACACCAACCTAGTTTTTTACAACAGCAACAATTACATTGTTATTATAAGTTACTATATTTATTTACTGTATATTTTCACCATCCCTCAGGCTGTTGTCGCGTTCGCAGACTGTGCTGCTAATGCTACGCACTCCCTCTTTCCTCCTAGGAGGTACTGGCAGCCTGTCTGCTTACAGAAGGCCCTCAGACTCGTATTTATCTTTTTTTGGGAAGTACGGAGCTGCTGCTTCTCTGTACTTTTCTCACTTTGTAAGGAAAAGGCTCCCTCTCACTCTCTCTCCCTCCCTCTCCCTCCCTCTCTCTCTGCCTCTCTCTCCCTCTCCCCCTCCCTCCCTCCCTCCCTCTCTCAGATGAAAGCTGAAAGCAGTAGTTTCAGGCTGTACCTGTGAGCCCTGTGCATTCCTCTGTCTACCTGTGAGCCCTGTGCATTCCTCTGTCTACCTGTGAGCCCTGTGCATTCCTCTGTCTACCTGTGAGCCCTGTGCATTCCTCTGTCTACCTGTGAGCCCTGTGCATTCCTCTGCTCTACCTGTGAGCCCTGTGCATTCCTCTGTCTACCTGTGAGCCCTGTGCATTCCTCTGTCTACCTGTGAGCCCTGTGCATTCCTCTGTCTACCTGTGAGCCCTGTGCATTCCTCTGTCTACCTGTGAGCCCTGTGCATTCCTCTGTCTACCTGTGAGCCCTGTGCATTCCTCTGCTCTACCTGTGAGCCCTGCACATTCCTCTGCTCTACCTGTGAGCCCTGTGCATTCCTCTGCTCTACCTGTGAGCCCTGCACATTCCTCTGTCTACCTGTGAGCCCTGTGCATTCCTCTGTCTACCTGTGAGCCCTGTGCATTCCTCTGCTCTACCTGTGAGCCCTGTGCATTCCTCTGCTCTACCTGTGAGCCCTGTGCATTCCTCTGCTCTACCTGTGAGCCCTGTGCATTCCTCTGTTCTACCTGTGAGCCCTGTGCATTCCTCTGTCTACCTGTGAGCCCTGTGCATTCCTCTGTACAGGGGCTCTGTGTTTTAGGAGCTCTCCTCTGTGCTGTTTAGGGCTGAGATGAGAGGTAGAGCCCCCGCCCCCCCTGGACCCCCTGTCTGTCCCTGAATCCCCCCCCCCCTCACGGCACCCCCCTACCCCCCCATATTTATGGCAAGCGGCTAAAAACCTAGTCAAATACGGCGCCTGAAATGAAATGGTTCAGTTCTGCAGTGAGACTTATCAGCCCACGGAGGATGGGCTCCCCCTCTATTGTCTGTTTGTCTGTTTTTTTTACCTCTTGCTATCTGAGGGCTCAGGGCTGGCATTTCCCTTCTGTTCCTCTGTAGAGAGTCTTCGTGACAGTCCTCTGAGAAACACGCTGTGCACATAAAACTGAACTGAACTGAATGAAACGATCACCTGTGCAGACCTGGAGTCCTGGCTGCAGGTTCAGAGAGAGTGTGGAGGATGGAGGATGACTGTATGATACCCCGTTTGCCAAACTGGCAGGACAGTGTGTTTCACACAATCCCAGTACGGAGTGCCTTTGAACTGGGAGGATTCTGTTAATGTTCCTTCTCATTTAGAGCAGGGGACCATGGAGGGCTGTGTGTGTGTGCTGGTCTCTCAGTGCCATGGAGGCTTGTGTGTGTGCTGGTCTCTCAGGGCCATGGAGGCTTGTGTGTGTGCTGGTCTCTCAGGGCCATGGAGGGCTGTGTGTGTGCTGGTCTCTCAGGGCCATGGAGGGCTGTGTGTGTGCTGGTCTCTCAGGGCCATGGAGGCTTGTGTGTGTGCTGGTCTCTCAGGGCCATGGAGGCTTGTGTGTGTGCTAGTTTTTATTCCAGCCTCAGATCTTGATTATATAATTAGTTAAAATGATTTGCTGAATTAGGGCTGTAGGTTAGCGCATAATGTGTATAAAGTGATATGTGTTTTGTGTTGTCTAAATGACAACAGTTGTTTATATTCTGTGCGTTAATGCAGTTAAATGCATATGGCTGAATCAGTTAAAGTGGACTGAACCCCTGCATGCAAACAGCCCTCTATGGCAGTGAGTTTGAGACGACCATATCCTGTGACAGTTTTAGCGCACTCTGTAGCGGAGGGCTAATGCGGCTTTAGCACACTCGCTAACGTTTTTAGCGCACTCTGTAGCCGAGGGCTAATGGCTGTCATTAAGCCGTTAGCATGCGTGGCTCTATCTGCTGCTGTGGAACAGGAGTGTGGAGGTTTGAGAAGTTGCAGCGCCCCCCACTGACCGCTGATAACACCGCACGCTTAATCCGTGTAGATTAGGGGTGCGGAGAGAGGGCCGCGTCCGCTTCTGGTTTTCGTCTCAGCGCATGTCCTTAATTACTCTTAATTACTCAAATTAGCCCTAACACTTCCCCCCCTCTGACACTTGGGCTGTGTTTGTGATGAGCACGTGACTGACAGCTGAGGACTGTTCCTGCGTCCCGATGTGAAACGTTTTTCTGTGAGTGCAGCGGTGTTGGGGTGCCGTGTTACAGCCGGTCCGCTCGGTTAGGTGGACTAGCTGGCGGAAGAATGCAGTAAACCTGCACGCAGTACACATCGGCCCTCCACCGGAGCCCCCCCCCCTCCCTGGTGTAGATATCAATCCAGTAATTGTGAAATCAGTGTGTCAGTGTATCGTACACGCGTGTCCATCACTTCCCATTCTGAAAGTGCGTTAATGTTCAACATGTTTAACAGGCTGGAGGTTAACAGGCACTCGCACACAGAGTGCGCTGTTTATGTGGCCGGTGTAAATAAGGACCGTCGCCTGTCTGTAAAACCAAAGTCTTCCCTGGTGAGTGGAAACAAGCCCTGGATCCTCAAACAGAGAGCAGACCGGCCCTGTCTGAGAGTCTCAGAGCTCGGTCATACTGAATGACTGGTCCTGTCTGAGAGTCTCAGAGCTCAGTCATACTGAATGACCGGCCCTGTCTGAGAGTCTCAGAGCTCAGTCATACTGAATGACCGGCCCTGTCTGAGAGTCTCAGAGCTCAGTCATACTGAATGACCGGTCCTGTCTGAGAGTCTCAGAGCTCGGTCATACTGAATGACTGGTCCTGTCTGAGAGTCTCAGAGCTCGGTCATACTGAATGACCGGTCCTGTCTGAGAGTCTCAGAGCTCGGTCATACTGAATGACTGGTCCTGTCTGAGAGTCTCAGAGCTCAGTCATACTGAATGACTGGTCCTGTCTGAGAGTCTCAGAGCTCGGTCATACTGAATGACTGGTTCTGTCTGAGAGTCTCAGAGCTCGGTCATACTGAATGACCGGTCCTGTCTGAGAGTCTCAGAGCTCGGTCATACTGAATGACTGGTCCTGTCTGAGAGTCTCAGAGCTCAGTCATACTGAATGACCGGTCCTGGTGTCTGAGAGTGTCAGAGCTCGGTCATACTGAATGACCGGTCCTGTCTGAGAGTCTCAGAGCTCAGTCATACTGAATGACCGGCCCTGTCTGAGAGTCTCAGAGCTCGGTCATACTGAATGACCGGTCCTGTCTGAGAGTCTCAGAGCTCGGTCATACTGAATGACTGGTCCTGTCTGAGAGTCTCAGAGCTCGGTCATACTGAATGACCGGTCCTGTCTGAGAGTCTCAGAGCTCGGTCATACTGAATGACTGGTCCTGTCTGAGAGTCTCAGAGCTCAGTCACACTGAATGACTGGGCTCACTGGCTGGTGAAACTTTCTTAAACTTAAGAATTAAACTTAATGCAAAACTTAAACTTAAAGAATCTTTTATTGTAAATAACAAAAATAGCTCAGTACAGCCTCTTCCTGTGTTTTCAAAGAAATTCCCAATAATGTATGTACTGTTAATGCAACATTATAAAATAAAGAGTGTCTTGGGATGCTTAGATTGAAGAGTTAACATACTGTATTAACATGTATTTATCTTTTGACTGTTTTTGTTAATCAGAGGTTTTAAAGAGAACAAAAGGTTCTGCATTACTGTTGGAGCTGCAACATACGCCCTGATGTGATTGTTTGTGCTTAACCCTTTATGCTCTGTTGTGTTTGTTTGTGTTTAACTTTTAAAGTGTAAGATAAAAAAAAAATGTAATTAGAATGTTCTTAACTGAACCTTCTGATGCTGATGTCACAATCACTACTGGTGACTGAGAGCAGCGGAGTTCTAGAACACAATTCTTGAAAATGATTGACAACCACTGTCGCTGCAAAGTTATTTTAAGAGTCAGCGTCGGTATTTTTCCCCTGACTCACCCCTCACCCCGGCTGTGATTGGCTGGTTTTGGCAGATGTGGACGAGTGTGAGAGCGTTCTGCACGTGTGCGACGGGGGCCAGTGCCACAACACGCCCGGCGGCTACTCCTGCTCCTGCCCCCCCGGCTTCGCCCAGTCCGCCGACGGAACGCACTGCGTGGGTGAGTGACCTTCACGCCCGCATCACCGCCCTCGACCAATCAGGGCGCCCCTTCCACAACCCCAAAAAGGAGGACACTTCGCAGGATTCAGCAGAGACAGAATAAAAACTGAAAATTACCCCCGAACCTCTGACACACAATATTTACATTTTACATTTGTGTCATTTGTCAGACGCTTTTAATCCAAAGCGAGTACGTGGGCTCCTCCGCTGGTGCAAAGCATCACATCTCATCATAAGTGATATTTATTATCATTATTATCAGTATTATTATTATTATTTTTGTATTATTATTAAGGGTTGGGGTTAGATGAGGGATATCAGGAGGCAGGACTAAGGTATAGTCAGTAAGGCTGTAGTGAGCACTCCCTGTAGCTGAATGTCCTTACGCAATACCTTCACCCTTTCCTGGCCGAAGAGTTTCATTTTATTAAATGTTATTATTTCTTGCATGGAATGTGTGGCATATGTCTGTGTGTGCACTCGCTTGAAGGAGTTGTTCTTTAAGGATTTAAGGAATTCCCCGTTGCCAAGGGCAGCGCTTGTTTACTGTACGTACAGTATAACTCTGTCCCAACTGCCCCCTCTGAGCTGGAGTGTGTTATTAGACGCTTTCCCGGGTCGTTTCCTGTTGGGGAATCTTCCAGTTTCTTGTTTCCTGAATTCCCAGAAGAATAATATTAAGGTGCTGTACTCTGAGGCGAGGTGTAATTACGTATTTACGGAGAAGCGAACGCAGATTCGCCCGCACGGCGAACATGTTTTTAAAGACGTTCTGTGTTGGGCTGTTCTGTGGAAACGGCGTTAAAGGCCCCCTGCGGTAAACTCTAATGTGGCTCATTAGTGCCCCGTGTTTGTGGCGCTGTTTTATGGCTGTGGACGCTAACGTGAACTTAAGTGAGAACGAGGAGCTCAGCAATGCGACGGACATCTGTGCAAACAGCCCGCGGCGCTCCGGCCCAACTCATAACAAACTCATCTGGTCCCGCTCGGCCGGCGGACAGCTGGGCCCCGCCGCGGGCCTGAGGTGAGTCCCGTCCTCCGCACTGAAGCCTGTGCGCCGGGCTGCCTGCCTGCTTGTAAACTTCATCTTCTCACAGTGCAGATATACGGCCACGGGGCGGGGGGGGGGGGACGCTGTCCAACGATCCTTCCCAGCTGGCAAATATTGGTTCCCCGAACATTCCTGAAAGGTTTGGGTGAATCCGCTTGGGTTTTCGCTTTATGGTTAATTGATAACTGCCTCGAGATTTTACCTGTTTGCATGCAACATGCCTCCATGACTTTGACGGAACTTCTTGAAAGACCGTTTTGGGGGAGATTTTCGGAGTTTTCTCTCCTATAACAAGGTGTTGCGTCCGTATGGGAATATAGGCGGAATTTTTCCAAAACATTCCTGGAATGTTTGGCGCTAGCCGGGCGTGTTTATGATGTGCGGGTATTCCGCGTGTCCGGGGCACTTAGTGCCGACTGGGACCTCATGTCCACTGCGCTCTGTGCTGGGGACGGGCCGGGAGTGTTTATGGGCCGTGGCGCGTTCCGACCGCGCGATAGACGGCTTCGCTGATTTGGGGGGCGGTAAACACTGCAGGAGGAGAGGCCTCTCTGAGCCCGGGGCCCTGTGATTGGGGGAGGAGTTGGGGGGCGGAGCGTGTGATTGGCTGGAGGTCTCCCCCACATCCGTGTACAGAATGTGAGGTGCAAGGGCTAAGCTGGGGACCTTTCCCTCCAGGGGTCAGGGGTCAGAGGTCGGTCTCTGTGCGCTGTGCTCGTGGAATGCCGGGGCAGGGGCCGGCCCTCCCCATTGGCCAGTGTGTGACCTCACCACTGCATGGGAAGGCTTCCTGGGCCTTTAAGCGACTTCACACGATATCGTCCACAGAGAGAGAATCTGCAGAAACGAAGAGGAGGACAAGAGAGGGATGATGTTCTAGCTGGCTGAGTGCAAGAGATATTACATTCATAGCATTATACTTTTTTGTGTAAGATGCTGATGCTTTTATCCGAAGCGACTTACAGTTGATTAGACTAAGCAGTGCACAATCCTCCCCTGTAGCAATGCAGTGTTAAGGGCCTTGCTCAAGGGCCCAACGGCTGCACTAATCTTATTGTGGCTACACCGGGATTAAAACCACCGACCTTCCAGGTCTCAGTCATGTACCTCAGCCACCAGGCTACAGGCCACCCAGAAGCCCAATTGGCTCATGAAGACAAGATGGATGTGTCCCTTATCTAGTCCTTCACCATGTTCTCAAGAGGTTTGTCCCAAAACACAGAAAATGCATCCTCCCCTCGTCCCCTCCTCCACTCCTCCTCTCCTCCTCTCCTCCCTTCATACTTCAGAGCAGGAGGAGGTGAGTGAAGGGAAGGAGGATACTCTTTGAGCATTGGGACTCGCCCAGTAATGCAGTCTCACGGCAGCTTTGCCTCTTTTTTGGGGGGTGGGCCTTGTTGGGCTCACCCTGTCGCCCTGGCCCCGCCCTGGCCCTCGCCCTGGCCCCGCCCTGGCCCTGGTTTCCGTGTGAACGCGGAGTTGGCGGCCTGCCCTCTGACACCTCTGGGTGGTGATTACAGGGTTTATCACCGACCTCCCCGACCGAAGCACGCTGAGGCTCGACCGGGGGGGGGGTGGTAGGGAGGGGCAGGTGTGTGATTTAGGGCATGGGAGGTATTGGGAGGGCCAGACCCCACCTGCAATTCACACCCTGGGCAATCCCAGCATTCCAGCTGAGGGGGAAGCCGGCGTTCCGGAGTCGGGAGAAATCCTGCGCAGCCTGGGCCACTGCGCCTCTCTGCCCCCGGGCCAAGCGTTAACGAGCCCTCGCACCCCTGAACCCGCCCGCCCCTGAGCCCGCCCGCCCCTGAACCCGCCCGCCCCTGAGCCCGCCCGCCCCAGAGCCCTCTCTCTGCAGCCCGGCATCTGCCCTCTGGAGCTCCTCCGTGGCTCCCCGCCTGCGCTACTCAACATCAAGATAACATTTTTATCTGCTGAGTTTATTTTGGAGCCGCTGGATTAAAAAAATTAAAAGAATAAGTCTGATTCCGCCAGAGCTGGGATAAGACCTCCGGTCCCAGGCTTCTCCATGTGGAGGCCACGTTGTCGTGCTCCAGATGTTTTGAACGTGTTGTCATGGTTTTTGTTCTCATAGCTTGGTTTAAATTTGTAGATTTTTTGCGTACAAGTGGTTGAAGATTAGATTCTTTTGAGTAAAAAAAAGATATAGTAGTTTATAGACCTGATGTTAATTTAAACCAGTGGTCCTGACTCCTGGTTCTGGAGAGCCGCAGGGTGTGCTGGGGTCCTCACTCCTGGTCCTGGAGAGCCGCAGGGTGTGCTGGGGTCCTCACTCCTGGTCCTGGAGAGCTGCAGGGCGTGCTGGTTTTTGTTTTCTCCTTAATATCGCCAACCAAATCGGTCCAAGAAACCAGGTGAGGTGCGTTACCTGTGTTATTAACTGCTTTAATTGATCGATTACACGCTGAGTAACAACAAAAGCCAGCACACCCTGCGGCTCTCCAGGACCAGGAGTGAGGATTTAAACTGATTTAAACTGATAGTTTGGGCTGCATTTGGAGTTCGGTGCGTGCCAATTTAGATGTCGCTTAAGCTGTTTGAAATGTATCAGCCAGGAAGCGCCGATCAAGCTTGTCAGGCGGCTATGTGCATCATTAAGCCTCATCGCCTGATTGGCAGTGGGGCATACAGTACACAGGCTGATGATTGGCTGCTTGTTCATTTCCTCCGTAATCCTGAGGGGTGACTTCCTGTCTCGGCTGTCACGCTTTGAGCGGGGAAGGCGCGAGACGCACGTGCGGGCGGTTCCTGTAGCCCCAGCTGTCCGACAGACGGTCCGAGGCTCCGGCCCTCCCCCTGACCTACATACGGTACTGTACTGGAGGAAGTGCAGCCATTTCCACTGGATGTTTCTCACACCCCACTGTCAACGTTTGGCCATATAACAGCCTTAAAGGAATGGGAGGGGCGGTTGTGTTTGGGGGGGGGTTCGGGCGGCAGGGTGGGCAGGGTGGGGGGGTAACCCCAGTCCCGGTGAGGCGGTCACACACGAGGTTCCCGGCCCTACATCTGAGGGTCTTTGTTTTCGGAAGGAGCCTGCTTTTCCCCTGCCGGCTGTATGTTTTGACTTAAGCTGTGTGACCTTTGACCTCCCGCTCCCCTGGCGGATTTGTGTAAGATTTCACAGCTCCTCCGCAGCAAGGCCTCCTGGGATAATGATGTCAAAGTAGGAGCCCATATTTTTCACAACACGACCCGAACACCCCCAGGAAGCACAGAAATTAGAGTTCCTTAGAAAGCCTCTTCTTTTAAAATGTGTGCCCTCTAAATACGCATTTATAAAGCACAACATTTTAAGTGAAAGAACCCGGAAGTAGGACTGTTATCTGAAATCATGTTGCCTGTCATATTGCAGGCCTATAAAATAGCTATTTTTGAATGTTTTGATGATGCAGATGAGTGATACTCTTACAGACCCTCCTGGGTTGATTCCCCCGTTCCCTGAGGTTGACTGAGAATGCAGTGTGAATTGAGCAGCCTCCTATAAAATCCAGCTATGCCATCTTGACCAGGTTTAAAATGGAGCTGGTCACAAAGTTGGTCTAGCTGGGTATGAGCTGTTCATAAAGCTGGTCTAGCTGGGTATGAGCTGGTCATAACGCTGGTCTAGCTGGGTATGGGCTGGTCATAAAGCTGGTCTAGCTGGGTATGAGCTGGTCATAAAGCTGGTCTAGCTGGGTATGAGCTGGTCATAAAGCTGGTCTAGCTGGGTATGAGCTGGTCATAACGCTGGTCTAGCTGGGTATGAGCTGGTCATAAAGCTGGTCTAGCTGGGTATGAGCTGGTCATGAAGCTGGTCTAGCTGGGTATGAGCTGGTCATAAAGCTGGTCTAGCTGGGTATGAGCTGGTCATAAAGCTGGTCTAGCTGGGTATGAGCTGGTCATAAAGCTGGTCTAGCTGGGTATGAGCTGGTCATAAAGCTGGTCTAGCTGGGTATGAGCTGGTCATAAAGCTGGTCTAGCTGGGTATGAGCTGGTCATCAAGCTGGTCTAGCTGGGTATGAGCTGGTCATAAAGCTGGTCTAGCTGGGTATGAGCTGGTCATAAAGCTGGTCTAGCTGGGTATGAGCTGGTCATAAAGCTGGTCTAGCTGGGTATGAGCTGGTCATAAAGCTGGTCTAGCTGGGTATGAGCTGGTCATAAAGCTGGTCTAGCTGGGTATGAGCTGGTCATAAAGCTGGTCTAGCTGGGTATGAGCTGGTCATAAAGCTGGTCTAGCTGGGTATGAGCTGGTCATAAAGCTGGTCTAGCTGGGTATGAGCTGGTCATCAAGCTGGTCTAGCTGGGTATGAGCTGGTCATAAAGCTGGTCTAGCTGGGTATGAGCTGGTCATAACGCTGGTCTAGCTGGGTATGAGCTGGTCATAAAGCTGGTCTAGCTGGGTATGAGCTGGTCATGAAGCTGGTCTAGCTGGGTATGAGCTGGTCATAAAGCTGGTCTAGCTGGGTATGAGCTGGTCATAAAGCTGGTCTAGCTGGGTATGAGCTGGTCATAAAGCTGGTCTAGCTGGGTATGAGCTGGTCATAAAGCTGGTCTAGCTGGGTATGAGCTGGTCATAAAGCTGGTCTAGCTGGGTATGAGCTGGTCATAAAGCTGGTCTAGCTGGGTATGAGCTGGTCATAAAGCTGGTGTAGCTGGGTATGAGCTGGTCATAAAGCTGGTGTAGCTGGGTATGAGCTGGTCATAAAGCTGGTCTAGCTGGGTATGAGCTGGTCATAAATCTGGTCTAGCTGGGTATGAGCTGGTCATAAAGCTGGTCTAGCTGGGTATGAGCTGGTCATAAAGCTGGTCTAGCTGGGTATGAGCTGGTCATAAAGCTGGTCTAGCTGGGTATGAGGTGGTCATAAAGCTGGTCTAGCTGGGTATGAGCAGGTCATAAAGCTGGTCTAGCTGGGTATGAGCTGGTCATAAAGCTGGTCTAGCTGGGTATGAGCTGGTCATAAAGCTGGTCTAGCTGGGTATGAGCTGGTCATAAAGCTGGTCTAGCTGGGTATGAGCAGGTCATAAAGCTGGTGTAGCTGGGTATGAGCTGGTCATAAAGCTGGTCTAGCTGGGTATGAGCAGGTCATAAAGCTGGTCTAGCTGGGTATGAGCTGGTCATAAAGCTGGTCTAGCGGGGTATGAGCTGGTCATAAAGCTGGTCTAGCTGGGTATGAGCTGGTCATAAAGCTGGTCTAGCTGGGTATGAGCTGGTCATAAAGCTGGTCTAGCTGGGTATGAGCTGGTCATGAGGCTGGTCTAGCTGGGTATGAGCTGGTCATGAAGCTGGTCTAGCTGGGTATGAGCTGGTCATAAAGCTGGTCTAGCTGGGTATGGGCTGGTCATGAGGCTGGCGTGAGCGTGTTTCAGGCGTGGTGGTGACCGCGGCGTCTCCTCTCCCCGCAGACCCCCGGCTGGGCTCCTGCTTCTCCTCCCTGCAGAACGGGCGCTGTGGGCAGGAGGGGGCGGGGCCGGTGGGGAAGGCCCAGTGCTGCTGCGACTCGGGACGCTGCTGGGTGCGGGGCGGCCTGCCCCAGTTCTGCCCCGTGCCGGGGTCCGGTGAGTGTCCCGCCCCTCACCCTACATTCACCCCCCAAATCACCACAAAATCACCCCAAAATCACCCCAAAACCACCCCAAATCACCCCAAAATCACCACAAAACCACCCCAAATCACACCAAATCACCCCAAAACCACCCCAAATCACCCCAAATCACCACAAAATCACCACAAAATCACCCCAAATCACCCCAAAATCACCCCAAAATCACCCCAAAATCACCCCAAATCTGCCCCTTCCTAGGCCCGAGCATGCAAACATCTTATGTCATAAAAACACCCCCAAACACACTCACACACACACAACCATCCCCCAAACACACACACAAATTGCAGGCATCTAGGTAGTAAAATGATGCAAAAGAAATCACAGAATGATCTGATTCCAGTTCCCATCAGTTTAAAAACGTGCGTACGTGCAGCTGTGGCTGTTTTGACCGTTTCTTCATTCCCCTGACCCCCTGCTGTGCAGGAGTTATGTAAGCCATAGCGAGCTTCACCGTTCAACATTCAGAGCTGCACTGCGATTAAAAATGTGTGCGAACCCAGGCCGTCCCCCACTGATGATGTCATAAGCAACGCTGAAAATAATGCCGTTGGCACGGAAACCATTTCTTTTTGGCCGGCTTCCCAGCTACCCACTACCCCCGTCAGTTAACAACCGTGGGGATTGGCTGACTATTTCGCCTCTTTCCCAATAGAAACTGACCCGCCTTCCCCTCAATCATTACGTTACATTACATTACGTGGCATTTAGCAGACGCTCTTATCCAGAGCGACGTACAACAAAGTGCAGATCAAACACAAGAGCAAGTGCAAAAGTGGACCTGAGAGAACAGCACTGTTCCGAGTCCTAGTGTAAACATACAGAAATTCAGAACCCTTGAAGGGTACAATCAACAATCAATCGTTTGTTAATGACACTCCGAATGACACTCCGAACTGGAAGTTAGAGCAGAGCTAGCTTCCGTGATGTGACGTACGCACGAGAGAAACAGATCTTACACAGCTGTGTGAAAAGATATTGATTGGAGGGGAACAGGAAGTTGACAGACATTGGATCGGCGTACGTACACGCCCACTGGTACACGATGATGTAAGGTCTCATAACATCTCTTTTTCAGGAAGTTGATGGAAGATAAAAAGGTGTGTGAAAACACACAAATATTACAGTTGTATTATTATTTTTGGAATATATACTTGCTGCTGCCCTTAGACTTAGACTAAACTAGACTTAGAAGAGACTTGTTCATGGCTTTACAACGATCATATGTGAATTGTACCTTGTGCAAGCTGTTCGGTTGTTCTATTACCTTATTATGCACTTTTTTTAGTATGTCACTTTGGTTAAAAGCTAAATAAAACTCATTAAATTAACTGAATAAAAAAATATAATGTAATGTAGAGACGTGTTTCGTTATGAAGAACTGAATAAATTGAGAAAGTAAAGATGTCTTAGACTGTGTTTTGGGCCACTGACCCGCCCTGTCTCTGTCCCTCCCTGTCTCTGTCCCTCCCTGTCTCTGTCCCGCCCTGTCTCTGTCCCTCCCTGTCTCTGTCCCTCCCTATCTCTGTCCCGCCCTGTCTCTGTCCCTCCCTGTCTCTGACCCGCCCTGTCTCTGTCCCTCCCTGTCTCTGTCCCTCCCTATCTCTGTCCCTCCCTATCTCTGTCCCGCCCTGTCTCTGTCCCTCCCTGTCTCTGACCCGCCCTGTCTCTGTCCCTCCCTGTCTCTGACCCGCCCTGTCTCTGTCCCTCCCTGTCTCTGCTGTCTCTGTCCCGCCCTGTCTCTGTCCCTCCCTATCTCTGTCCCTCCCTGTCTCTGTCCCTCCCTGTCTCTGACCCGCCCTGTCTCTGTCCCTCCCTGTCTCTGACCCGCCCTGGCTCTGCTGTCTCTGTCCCGCCCTGTCTCTGACCCGCCCTGTCTCTGACCCGCCCTGGCTCTGCTGTCTCTGTCCCGCCCTGTCTCTGACCCGCCCTGTCTCTGTCTCTGACCCGCCCTGTCTCTGTCCCGTGTAGAGGAGTTCCACAGGCTGTGCCTCTTCGGAGGGGGGCTGGGGGGGGACCCCAGGTTGACCCCCTTCCGGCCGGGCGACTACGACATCACCACCAACGGGAACGGGCAGCGGCTGCCCCCCCCAGAGTTTGGTAAGTGGCCTCGTCCAATCACAGCGGAGCTGGTCTCAGATTGGCCCCGTCCAATCACAGCGGAGCTGGTCTCAGATTGGCCCCGTCAAATCACAGCAGAGCTGTCTCAGATTGGCCCGTCCAATCACAGCGGAGCTGGTCTCAGATTGGCCCCGTCCAATCACAGAAAATGCTTGAAAATGGAAATTCTTACCCCATCGGCACATCTTGGAACGAGAAACTGCCTCACCTCATTGGCAATGTTTTGGTCTTATTTGGCAAGAAAGTTCTAGAAATAGGGGTTTGACTAAATACTAAATATGACTACATTGACTAATGTTTTGGTTTTTGCAGTGTAGAAGGATAAACATACAGCAATTAGCTTAGCTAAGGCAGATATGAAGCTGTTCTGGTTTAAACCGGATTGAAGTGGTTCTGGTTGAAGCCGAATTGAAGCGGTTCTGGTTTAAACCGGACTGAAGCAGTTCTGGTTGAGCCGGATTGAAGCGGTTCTGGTTGAAGCCGGATTGAAGCGGTTCTGGTTGAAGCCGGATTGAAGCGGTTCTGGTTGAAGCCGGATCGAAGCGGTTCTGAAGCTGTGGTGTTCTGCAGCCACGCTGAACCAGACGGTGGACATGTGCCAGTTGCTGAGCAACCTGTGTCTGAACGGCCGCTGCATTCCGGTCCCGTCCAGCTACCGCTGCGAGTGCAACATGGGCTTCACCCAGGACGCCCGCGGGGACTGCACAGGTAACGCACCTGCACAGGTAACGCCCCTCACACCTGAGACCCATTTACAGATAAAAACCTATGCACATTCAAGATAACGTTTAACTGCTATTCCAGGTAAGCAGCTAATCAGCTAGCTAGGATTATTAGACCTAAGTTGCATCCATTTATGTGTGTGTGTGTGTATTTGTTTGTGTGTGTTTGTGTGTGTGTTTGTCTGTTTGTTTGTTTGTGTGTGTGTGTGCGTTTGTTTGTGTTTGTGTTTGTGTGTGTGTGTGTGTGTTTGTTTGTGTGTGTGTTTGTGTGTGTGTTTGTTTGTTTGTGTGTGTTTGTGTGTGTGTTTGTTTGTGTGTTTCTGTGTTTGTGTGTGTTTGTGTGTGTGTGTGTTTGTTTGTTTGTGTGTGTTTGTTTGTTTTTGTGTGTGTGTTTGTGTGTGTGTGTGTGTGTTTGTGTGTGTGTGTGTTTGTTTGTTTGTGTGTGTTTGTGTGTGTTTGTTTGTTTGTTTGTTTGTTTGGGTGTGTGTGTTTGTTTGTGTTTGTGTGTGTATTTTTGTTTGTTTGTGTTTGTGTGTGTGTTTGTTTGTGTGTGTTTGTTTGTGTGTGTTTGTGTGTGTGTGTGTTTGTTTGTTTGTGTGTGTTTGTGTGTGTGTGTGTGTGTGTGTGTGTGTGTGTGTGTGTGTGTTTGTTTGTTTGTGTGTGTTTGTGTGTGTGTGTGTGTGTGTGTTTGTTTGTTTGTTTGTGTGTGTGTGTGTGTGTGTGTATTTCACCCACAGATGTGGACGAGTGTGCATCTAACCCTTGTGTAAACGGAGACTGCGTCAACACCCCCGGCTCCTACTACTGCCGCTGCCATTCAGGGTTCCAGGGCATCCCCCACAAACAGGCCTGCATCGGTAAGACCCCCTAACCCTAACCCTAACCCTAACCCCCACAAACAGGCCTGAATCGGTAAGACCCCCTAACCCTAACCCTAACCCTAACCCCCACAAACAGGCCTGCATCGGTAAGACCCCCTAACCCTAACCCTAACCCCCACAAACAGGCCTGCATCGGTAAGACCCCCTACCCTTACCCCTAACCCTCTCCACTGCCCCTACCCCCTACCCTTACCCCTAACCCTCTCCACTAACCCTACCCCTACCCTTACCCCTAACTCTCTCCACTACCCCTAACCCTAACCCTCTCCACTAACCCTACCACTAACCCTACCACTAACCCTACCCCTAACCCTACCCCTACCACTACCCCTAACGCTACCTCTAACCCTAAAAGCCAGTTTATGGCTCAGTGACAGAGCGTTGTTTGACTTTGGGCGACTGCAGTCCCTTTGTACTTTTCCTCAGGACAACAACTGCGGTCTACATCGGGCAGCAATAGAAGTTTCACAAACGTTCTGTGGTTTCAGTCGAGCAACACTGGATTACAAACTGGCCTCGGCCCTGACCCCCCCCTCCCCCCTCCCCCTCCGTGGGGCCGCTTGGGGGGGAGGATCACCGCGCTCCCAGCTGGCGGTTCCTGTGATTTACACGTTTGGCAGACGCCCCTGTGCTACGCGCTCTAAAGGTCGTCAGAGGTCATTAAATCAGGGGCTCATTTGTGGATGATGCAGTACTTCAGTGACATGCAGAAACAGGGTCAGTGCTGTTCATGGGGAAAGATGCTGTCTAGCTCTCAGGCAAACTGAGCAGTGGGGACACTTCAGCGGCAGCTGAAGGAGAGCACTGCTGGGCTGAATGGCCTGTTCTCCTCTGTATGTCATGTTTTATGTGAGTTACTGTCCACAGCGGCTCTCCAGAGCTTTGCTCGTACCATGTCTCATGAGTATTCTGTCATCTTTTTCTTATTGCTCGAGGTGAGGGTTTCCAAACTCTGTTCATGGAGATCTGCTGTCCTGTAGGTTCACAATCCAACCCTAACAAAGCACACCTCATTCAACAGCTAGAGCAGGGCTGCCCAACCCTGTTCCTGGAGATCTGCTGTCCTGTAGGTTCACACGCCAACCCTAACAAAGCACACCTCATTCAACAGCTAGAGCAGGGCTGCCCAACCCTGTTCCTGGAGATCTGCTGTCCTGTAGGTTCACACTCCAACCCTAACAAAGCACACCTCATTCAACAGCTAGAGCAGGGCTGCCCAACCCTGTTCCTGGAGATCTGCTGTCCTGTAGGTTCACACGCCAACCCTAACAAAGCACACCTCATTCAACAGCTAGAGCAGGGCTGCCCAACCCTGTTCCTGGAGATCTGCTGTCCTGTAGGTTCACGCGCCGACCCTAACAAAGCACACCTCATTTAACAGCTTGAGATCTCCCTGGTAATTGGTAGAATTCGGTATGCCAAATTAGGGTTTGAATTGAAAACCAACAGGGTTGGTTCCCACTGCTCTAGGACACGGATCATCAAATCTGGCCCTTGATTCCCTGGACACGGTTTTCTTTCCTCCCGGGTAATTAACAGAACTGTTTGTGCTACTGATTGGCCTGACTGTCTTCACACCTGGCTCCCAGGTAAAGGGAGGGCGGAAAACCAGTGGTTCATAGCTCTTGATGACGGTGCTCTAGGGGAAAAGACAGCACTGGTATATAAGCTGCAAAAAGAATTTCAGCATAATTACGTGAAGTTCAAATAACGGTCGGCTAGAATGCCAACACAGCAGAAGTACTGTAGAATTTACTGCTCAGGCACGTATTATTACATGCTATAAATAATGGCTTATTAGATCATTTTGTCCAGGAGAATGTTGCCCATTTGACAGTCCTTAATAAAGAGTTTTCTCCTGCTTTGACCCCCAGCTAGCTGATAAAGAAAACCTCTAAATACACAAGATTAGTTATTCTCCAGCTCTTCTCTGCCTATTAAGGGACGATAGAGCGGCAGTCTCTTGCCAGGAAGATTATTTGTGGAAATTCTTTGCGAGTGAAAACATTTCCTGGGGTGAAATGCGTTACAGGAGATGGAGCGATTGGCTGGAAGTGAAATGACAGTGGAAGTACATTCTTGTTGTTCAAGGATCAAATTTCCCAAATGTTCCCTGAAAGTACAGTAAGGTTCTCTCTGGGTACACATGAGTGTGTTTTCCAAGCAAAAAAGGTCCAAAGGAATGGTATATTGCTGGCTGGGGATACAGTTTTATATAGGGTACTGCCCCAAGCATTTGTAACTTTTTAGCCACTTTCTGCACCTTTATTTCTGAGAGTGCAGGGTCCCTGGTATGGCAGCGGTTTGGGGGGTAGGGGGTCAAACAGAGTCCTTGGTATTGAAGTAGTTTGGCTTAGAGGGTAAAACAGTGTCCCTGGTATGACAGCAGTTGGGCAGTAGAGTTAAAATGGCCGCCCTGGCCTCTCTCCCCAGTGTTAAAATGGCCTCTCTCCCCAGTGTTAAAATGGCCTCCCTCCCCAGTGTTAAAATGGCCTCTCTCCCCAGTGTTAAAATGGCCTCCCTCCGCAGTGTTAAAATGGCCTCTCTCCCCAGTGTTAAAATGGCCGCCCTGGCCTCCCTCCCCAGTGTTAAAATGGCCTCCCTCCTCAGTGTTAAAATGGCTTCTCTCCCCTCTCAGACATCGACGAGTGCCTCCACAACGGCGTGCTGTGCAAGAACGGCCGCTGCCTGAACACGGACGGGAGCTTCCAGTGCGTCTGCAACGCCGGCTTCCAGCTAGCGCCTGACGGCCGGAACTGCGTCGGTGAGGCCCCGCCCACATTCCCCACATCGCCTGGCAACGGTTTTCCCTCCCATTTCAGGCCAATCGCTGATGAGTGGCTGGCGGAGGGCTCTGTCTGTGACAGAATTGAGACTTGGGAAAACCCCACATACTTCATCAAGCTGACCTAGTAGACCGTACCGTGCTAGCAGTAGCCATTTTCTCTGCACTAGCGCTGATGCTGACATTGGCCAAGATGGCTGCCTTGTCCAAGGTTGCACCTCCGTGAATTTGAACCTTTAACCATTCACCCTGTTTAAGCATTTTTGCAGATAAGATATTATATTAATTATATGTACGTCTGTCATCCCTGCTGTAAAATCCAGCTATGACCAGCTTGCAATTACCAGCTACCAGCTGTTTCAAAACCTAGCGTGAGCTGTTTTTTTCAGCTGGGATAACTGATGAAAATGTGTGAAAAGAGTGTCTGAAGGGCACTGGTTTAGATCAGGAGTTCAGAGGGAGATGATTCTGCTCTTGTCTGCAGACCATGACGAGTGCGCCACCACCAACATGTGTCTGAACGGCATGTGCATCAACGAGGACGGCAGCTTCAAGTGCGTCTGCAAGCTGGGCTTCACCCTGGCCTTCAGCGGCCGCTACTGCACCGGTGAGAGCCTCCTCTCACCTGCCCCTCACACCCAACCCTCACACCTACCCCTCATACCCAACCCTCACACCTACCCCTCACCCTCACACCTACCCCTCACCCTCACACCTACCCCTCACACCCAACCCTCACACCCTCTGACTCTCTCTCCCCTCGTCTCTGACTCTCCCTCCTCTAGACTCTGACTCTCCCTCCTCTAGACTCTGACTCTCCCTCCTCTAGACTCTGACTCTCTCTCCTCTAGACTCTGACTCTCTCTCTCTCCTCTAGACTCTGACTCTCTCTCCTCTAGACTCTGACTCTCCCTCCTCTAGACTCTGACTCTCTCTCCTCTAGACTCTGACTCTCTCTCTCTCCTCTAGACTCTGACTCTCTCTCCTCTAGACTCTGACTCTCTCTCCCTCCTCTAGACTCTGACTCTCCCTCCTCTAGACTCTGACTCTCCCTCCTCTAGACTCTGACTCTCCCTCCTCTAGACTCTGACTCTCTCTCCTCTAGACTCTGACTCTCTCTCTCTCCTCTAGACTCTGACTCTCTCTCCTCTAGACTCTGACTCTCTCTCCCTCCTCTAGACTCTGACTCTCCCTCCTCTAGACTCTGACTCTCCCTCCTCTAGACTCTGACTCTCCCTCCTCTAGACTCTGACTCTCTCTCCCCTCGTCTCTGACTCTGACTCTCTAGACTCTGACTCCTCCTCCTCTCCCGGCGTTCCGGCCTTTTCCCTGTTCCAGTTCCAGGTTTTCCTGCAGGGCGGTGACAGCTGTGTCCCTCCTGTC
>NC_083771.1:48465661-48480661 GCF_963514075.1 Conger conger | reverse complement strand
TTCCTGTTGCAGACACGCACATGCGCAGCACGTGTTACGGGGCGATTAAGAAGGGGGTGTGTGTGCGCCCCTTCCTGGGCGCGGTCACCAAGTCAGAGTGCTGCTGCGCCAACGCGGACTACAGCTTCGGAGAGCCCTGCCAGCCCTGCCCCGCTCTGGCCTCAGGTACCCCTAACCTCCCTAAATATACCCATAACCCACCAGCCCTGCCCCGCCCTGCCCCGCCCCAGCCTCAGGTACCCATAACCTCCCTAAATATACCTATAACCCACCAGCCCTGCCCCGCCCTGCCCCGCCCCAGCCTCAGGTACCCATAACCTCCCCAAATATACCCATAACCCACCAGCCCTGCCCCGCCCCAGCCTCAGGTACCCATAACCTCCCCAAATATACCCATAACCCACCAGCCCTGCCCCGCCCCAGCCTCAGGTACCCATAACCTCCCTAAATATACCCATAACCCACCAGCCCTGCCCCGCCCTGCCCCGCCCCGGCCTCAGGTACCCATAACCTCCCTAAATATACCCATAACCCACCAGCCCTGCCCCGCCCTGCCCCGCCCCAGCCTCAGGTACCCATAACCTCCCTAAATATACCCATAACCCACCAAACCCTGAAACTACAGAACCATAACCCACCCAGTCCTGCCCTGTACCCTTTATACCCGCCTCAGTATACCCATAAACCACATAAATATCTATATACCATACAGACCCATTACTTTACCTGTGTGCACTATATATCACACTCACCCCTCTCTCTGGAGCTTTCTGCGCAGAAATGTTTTCCTTGTGGTCAGTTATTTCCACACACACAGCCTATTTAATTACGATTCTGAGATCATTTGAGTTTCAGTAAAAGAATGTGCAGTGGTACTGTGGTGATTCTGACTTGCACTATCGAAATTGTCCAGAGCCAAATCAAAGCCGCCGATCACTTGCTGATCTCGACGTTCCCAGCCTGAACGCTGCATTCAGGGGAAGCCACAGCCGTGTGAACACTGACTGTGAAAGTGAGGTTCCATACGGAAACACTTCCCTGATTCATTTGGCTGTGAATCCTTACAAACTGGCTGGAGGTGGCTTAGTGTGTTGATGAAATCTCGGGATTAACTGCTGAGTTTTTTGTTTTCGTTGAACAGAGCTCTACCTTCAGGCAGTTTTGTGGTTTTGAGTAAATCCAGGAACTCGTTTCGCTGGCTGGTCTGGATTCAGTCAATGGGTTGTTTTTTTTCCATATAAACTCAAGGGTTACTTCACGGCATCTGTGAGTCAAACGAAAGAAAAACGCTGCTTTTATCCAGGTGTCCTTTCCCACACATTACTCCTCTGTGCTAAAATATGATGTGCATTATTATGTAAACACATTGTAATATTATGGTAATTCACACGGATGGATTCGTTTTAATCATATCTTTCAGTCTCTTGTGTGAAGGCACTACACTGCAAAATAATGTTTTTAAAAAAAAGAAAATTTTTTAAAATTCTTTTTAAAATAAGACTTCTTAGATTTTTATCTCAAGTATGAAATATTAGCTTGTTTTACGTTACTGTTTTCTTGACAAGTGAAATGTGCTTATTTCATTGGCAAATTTGAGTCCAAACTTACCTCATTGACAATATTATTGGATAGGTAAAAGAAACAAAAACAAGACAAAATGCGTACTTAAAATACTTTTTGAGATTTACCCATTTTGAGTGTTTCTGCAGTGTCGCTGACTTCCGGTCCTTTAGATGTAGTTGTAAGCTCCTGGAACACACAAGCCTTCTCTAACACCCTCTCAGCGCCCCCCTGGTGGAACGTCCCGGCGTTGACCCTCTAATCGCTGAGTGGAGACCACAGCGAGGTCTCTCTTAATGAGCCCTGGCTGAGTTCGGTCACATGGAGCCTCTCCTCACTCCCGCATGCACAGATGGCCAAAAGGAGCTTCGCTGTTTGTCTCTGCCCAAATGTACAGTAGACCACTGGTTTAAATGAGCTTTCTCAGGTCCTGTGTTCTGTTTGAGACGGCCATCTGACTGCAGAGAAACCATACAGCTCCATCTTACAGTATCTAACCCAGTTTAAGAATTCATAGAGCGGTTTAGTATGTTTTTGAAAAAGAAGCCCCCTCTTGTTGTGAGATCTGAATGATCTTTGTTGGGATAATTTATACATGTCCAACCTGGGTGCTTGTTCCATTCTAATAACATTATATATTTTACCTTCTTTAATCATTATTTTACTCATCACTCATTGGTTGGATTGCTCTATTCATTTAGCCTCATACTTTGTGATATATGCCATGAGCAAAAGCTGTTCATACAGTTAATACAATTCAGTTTGTTTCTTCTCTTGCCTTTCTGATGACAGTGAGACTGTTACCTGTGTATTCTGCTTTCTTGTGAAGGTTAATTACTGTGAGCATTGTCTAATGCTGGTGTGGGTGGGATCTATCATGTGCTGCTGACCAATCTCAGTGTTGTACCGTAGTCTACAGACAGTCTCGTCCGTGATTGGTCAGTGGGAGATGGTGATTGACATGTTTGGGGCCTGATTGATGCAGTCTCACTCTGTGCTTCCCGCTCTTTTCCCTCTGAAATCCAGCGGAATTCCAGGCTCTGTGTCCGAGTGGCACCGGATTCTCTGTGGATGGGACAGGTAGGAGACCCTCATGGGCGTGTGCATTAATTACACACACGCACACACACACACTCTCACACACACACACACACTCACACACACACACACTCTCTCTCACACACACACACACACACTCTCTCTCACACACTCACACACACACACACACACACACACACTCACACACTCTCACACTCTCACACACTCTCACACACACACACTCACACACACACTCACACACACACACACACTCACACACACACACACACACACACACACACTCTCTCACACACACACACACACACACACTCACACACACACACACACACACACACTCTCTCACACACACACACGCACACACGCACTCTCACACACTCTCACACACACTCTCTCACACACACACTCACACACTCTCTCTCACACACACACACACACACACACACACTCTCTCTCACACACACACTCTCTCTCACACACACACACACACACACACACACACACTCACACACACACACACACACACACACACACACTCTCTCACACACACACACACACACACACACACACACTCTCTCACGCACACACACACACACACACACACACTCTCACACACACACTCTCTCACACACACACACACACACACACACACACACACTCTCACACACACACACTCTCACTCTCTCTCCTTCCTCTGCGCAGACGTTAATGAGTGTGCCCTGAACCCGGACATCTGCTCTAACGGCGTGTGTGAGAACCTGCGCGGGAGCTACCACTGCGTCTGCAACGCTGGCTACGAGGCCGACCACACGGGCAAGCACTGCGCCGGTGAGTGCGCCCGCACGCCGCCCGAACCCCGCTGAACCCCGCCTGGACGCCGCCCGAACCCCACCCGAACCCTGCCAAAACCCCGCCCGAACCCCGCCCAAACCCCACCCAAACCCCGCTGAACCCCGCCCGAACACCGCCAAAACCCTGCCAAAACCCGCCCAAACGCCGCCCGCACGCCGCCCGAACGCCGCCCAAACCCCGCCAGAACCCCGCCCAGGGCCAGGGGCCAGGGGGAGGGGGGGGGGTCTCCGGGCATCAGGATCCCGGCAGAGCTGCGTTCTGCTTTAAACCAGCGGTGTAAATGTGTGTTTTTACACTTTTAAACAGTCTGTGCAGCTTCCATGCTAGTATGAAGCAGAAACTGCAGTGTCAAACGAACTTAAACTTAACCACGCCATGACGTCTTGTGTTAAATACAGTAACAAAATTCAGCTTCAGAAACTAAAAGTCCTCCCCAGTGTTTTGTTTTCTTCCATTAAGCCTGTAAAAGAGATTTAAAAAATGTCCTGCTGTGATCCTCAAATATCCTCAAAATCCAAAACAAGAAATATTCTGCATTTCCTTTTCCCCCATCCATAGCAAACATAAGAGATAAAATGGTTTATTAACCAACCAATATGTTTATTAAACATTCAATATATATTTTACACGATGGCCAACACAACTGAGGGACTAAAAATAATCACAATGTGGCAAAAACTGGAAAGATTGTTCCCTGTACCCTTCTCACAGATGGTGGAGCTGAACGTTTGGACCAGACTCTGTTGACTACAAAGATTAGCGAAAGAAGCGCATTTGGACGCCGAATGGTAAACAGATGTAAATAAAAAGGCAGCCAGCGCTAAATAAGAACTATTAGTTTCAGGATGTGGAGCCAGGCGTACTGGCCTCCTTAAATCGCTGTTATCACCTCTCCTCAGCGACAGATCAACAAAATTTAGTTCCCAGGAAATCGCCGACAACACTCGCCTTTGTCCAGTGCCAGAGAGGGTCGGTTGAAGACGTCTGTGCGCTTGGTTGAATATTTTTTAACACTCTGGTGTTGGGTGGCAGGCTTGTTTATTGTTTATGTGTTTTACAGCACATACCCCCCCCCCCCCCCCCCCCCTTCAAAAATGACAAAGAGATGGCACATTTACCGAACTGGAAACACTGAACAGCAACAACGGTTTTCAAGAGCTTGCGTTCCTGGCAGAGAGTACGCATCGCTTTAAGACGCCTCTGACGTCCTCATAAATGTCACTCAGTTTATCCGTCCCTGGCCATCGCTGCGTAATTCATCTAGCATTCCAGGAAAACGATCTCTTCCAAAACCGTGTTTTCGTCATGCGGTCCTCTGGGTTGAAAGAGTGGTAAAATAAACAGAGCGCTCCGTGTTCTGCTGTTTTCCTTCGGCTACGAACGTGTGAAACTGAGATGTCCTTCTGCGCTCTGCCCCCTCCAAAGTTCCTGCACTGCTAGTTCTGTGAATTAGTTTAGGGAGATTTCCATATCTTGCAACAGGCTTTGAGGTACCTTTGCTCCCTTTTGGAGTGTGTTTTGGGGGTGTAGTGCGAATCAATGATGTAGGCCTATGCTGACCGGAGACAGGAGAACGCCTTCTCAGACACCAGAGGAGCAAATCCCACTATGTCAGTCAGTCCACCCCAGTTTGCAACAGGATGTTCAACGCGCCACCATTTCTGTTTAAATAAACCTTTTGGCCATAGATGAGTGAGTTTTCTATTTATGTTTGAGATATTTATGAGCACAACGTGTACAAGCAAACAGACTTCTGTTTACGTTTCACATATCAATGAATGTGTGCTGAATGAATTGTTGTTTAATAGCTTAGCTCGTTTCAGCCCTAGATGTGGTGACCAGACACGTTTACACGTCACACATCAGAGGGTACATGTCCGGTGATGGACGTGTGATGAACGTGATGTGTTCTGGTTGCTCACGTTCATGAACCGGTTCTGGCCGCTTGGTCAGGACTCAGAATGGGTCAGAGGACTGTACTGTATGAGCCCGGAATGAGCCTGTCGACCAGCGTATTTGATGGGTCCCTGAACGGTACTAAATGTCAAATTTGGGTCCCTATATTTAAGCGTTCCTAAGTTGGATCATTTATTAAACCATTTTAAGACCCAGTGATGCAAATTTCCACTTTGGGGGCGATGAGTACATGGTGAACAGACGTGTGTGTGCGTGTGTGTGTGTGTGTTTGATATGGATGAGTACGTGGTGAACAGACGTGTATGTGTGTGTCTGTGTGTGTGTGTGTGTGTGTGTGTGTGTGTGTGTGTGTGTGTGTGTGTGTGATATGGATGAGTACGTGGTGAACAGACATGTGTGTGTGTGTGTGTGTGTGTGTGTGTGTGTGTGATATGGATGAGTATGTGGTGAACAGACGTGTGTGAGTGTGTGAGTGTGTGTGTGATATGGATGAGTACGTGGTGAACAGACGTGTGTGTGTGTGTGTGTGTGTGTGTGTGTGATATAGATGAGTACGTGGTGAACAGACGTGTGTGTGTGTGTGTGTGTGTGTGTGTGTGTGATATGGATGAGTACGTGGTGGACAGACGTGTGTGTGTGTGTGTATTTCAGATATTGACGAGTGCATGGTGAACCGGCTGCTCTGCGATAACGGACTTTGCCGGAATGTTCCGGGCAGCTACAGCTGCACCTGCCCGAAGGGCTACCGCTTCGAGCCGGACCTCGAGACGTGTGAAGGTGAGAGCCACGCCCTGACTCACACACACACACACACACACTCTCACACTCTCACACACACACACACACACACACACACACTCTCACACTCTCACACACACACACACACTCACACACACACTCACACACTCACACACTCACACACTCACACACACACACACACACACACACACTCACGCACACACACACTCGCTCACACACACACTCTCTCACACACACACTCGCTCACGCTCACACTCACACTCTCTCTCTCTCACACTCACGCACACACACATGCACACACACACACACACACTCATTTCTCCCAGAGACCATCTATTTTTTGATCCGGAAGCCTTGCAAATGCTAACAAACACAAAGGGAATGATGACACTAACATAATGGGGATTCGCCAAATTCTTTTTGTTTTAGTTTCGTTTTGAGATGTCTGTCTCTCTTTATCAAACACTCGCTGACCTGGGCCTAGTTTAGTTCAAAGCCTTCCGCGCTGTAAATACGGAGGTTGAACGTTGGGGTGTTTCGAGGGCTGGGCGATCTTCAGACACAAAGCAGAGCGTTCTCTGAAGTGCTGGGTTCCTGTATTTACAATAAAACCAAACGCCTGTGGCTCATTTCTTCGGGAGGTGAGAAGTCTCAGAGACTTCCCCAGCTGTCAGGAACGGTGTTTACGTTTCGATGTGGGCCGTTGTGTCCTCTTGGCCGATGCCCTCGTGGGTGTGTGCGCTTAGCAGCGATACGAGCTCCAAACTGAAGCAGATGTCCTCTGAAGCTTCAGAAAATTCCGCTGGTTATTGCCAGACTATCTTCACACCCGGGGAACATTCAGTCGGAAAAGGTTTCGCTACGGTTTCTGTTCTGAAGGATATGTTTCCTCTCAACGGTGTGCAGCGTTTTTCAACGGCTTTGAGGTACATACTCCCGTTCGGTGTGTGTGTCGGGGGTGTAGCCCGAATCATTAACGACGTAGAGCGGTGCTTTAGAGGCCGGACGATGCCTGCTCAGACGCCATTGGGGCAAACCGTACCATGTCAGTCACTCCGGCCGCGGTGTGTTCAACGCACCACCGCTGGACTCTGCCCTTCTCTGGGCCCCGTGTTCTGGCCGGGCCCCGCTTGGCCGTTTCCGCCCCGCCGCTGCCTGAGTGCTGCCAGCAGGAGAAGCGGGAATTAACTAACGTGGCTAATTGAGCGTAATTGAGCCTCTAAACCCCATGGGGGAGAGGAGGCGTCCTGTCTCAGTGAATATAAATACAGGGCGAGATTTTGCCGTGTCGTTCGGGGGGGCGGGGTGGGTCACGGGGAGGAAGAAGGGGTGAGGTGACCTTCTCCGCCATTTTATAGCGCTGTGATGTAGCGTTGGCCCCTGGGTTTATAGCGCTGTGATGTAGCGTTGGCCCCTGGGTTTATAGCGCTGTGATGTAGTGGCCCCTGGTTTTATAGCGCTGTGATGTAGCGTTGGCCCCTGGTTTTATAGCGCTGTGATGTAGCGTTGGTCCCTGGGTTTATAGTGCTCTGACGGGTCAGTCCCTGGGTTTATAGCGCTCTGACGGGTCGGTCCCTGGGTTTATAGTGCTCTGACGGGTCGGTCCCTGGGTTTATAGTGCTCTGACGGGTCGGTCCCTGGGTTTATAGCGCTGTGACGGGTCGGTCCCTGGGTTTATAGCGCTCTGACGGGTCGGTCCCTGGGTTTATAGTGCTCTGACGGGTCGGTCCCTGGGTTTATAGCGCTGTGACGGGTCGGTCCCTGGGTTTATAGTGCTCTGACGGGTCGGTCCCTGGGTTTATAGTGCTCTGACGGGTCGGTCCCTGGGTTTATAGTGTTCTGACGGGTCGGTCCCTGGGTTTATAGCGCTCTGACGGGTCGGTGCGTTAGCGCCCTGCCTGGCGGAACGGCTTCGCCGGGGAAAAAACACAACAGGATGTTTGTTCCTGAGGAGCTCACCTGGGAGGGAGAACGTTCCGGATCATCTGCCCCAATGCCCCCACCCCCGCCCCCGCCCCCGAGACGGCCGGGGGCCTGACTCATGCAGCGGCTTCACAAAGCATTCAGTCCCCTGTGCTTTTGCCATACATTATTGTGTTGTCGATTTAACATTTTTAATGGGTAGAATTGCCATTTTTGCCCATCTATCTACACTAATAAGCTATAATGGCATAATACTTTGTGAAGCCACTGTAATGTGGGCCTGTTTACCGGGTGGGGGGTAAGTACTGTCAAACTGCAGTCACATTCCTCTCAGTCCTGCTCATTATGGATCACAACCCCCCTCCATCCAGACTAAACTGGCACCTCAGCAGAAATCATCCAGTGGAAGCGCGATATGGTATATGGTAAATGGTAAATGGTTGGAATTTATATAGCGCCTTTATCCAAAGAGCTGTACAATTGATGCTTCTCCATTCACCCATTCATACACGCACTCACACACCGACGGCGATTGGCTGCCATGCAAGGCCCCGACCAGCTCGTCAGGAGCATTTGGGGGTTAGGTGTCTTGCTCAGGGACACTTCGACACAGCCCGGGCGGGGGATCGAACCGGCAACCCTCCGACTGCCAGACGACTACTCTTACTGCCTGAGCCAATGAGACGACTGCTCTTACTGCCTGAGCCAATGAGACGACTGCTCTCACTGCCTGAGCCATGCCGCCCCATGTGAGGCAGTAAACCCTCTGACACAGGCAGTCCCAGCCGGGCGTTACGCTGGTGTTCTGTTGTATCAGCTCTGTGTTTCACTCTTCAAGGGTAATGCTTGTGTTGTGGAATAGACTACATGCCCTGCCTGAGACTTCTCAATCTGTTTTCCTTTGTAAACGTAGCCCACAACGTATAAATGGGAATTCTTCAAAATATAAAAAATATGTTTGTCATTTTGGATTTCATTCACTCTCGTAGCAGTGGAAACTCTCATTTAAAAACTGAGACGTAACCACAGAAACCATTCTCACGGACAAGTGTGCCTTACGCTGTGTTATTGTGTTGCTAACTGCAACTGCAGCGTCCGACTGACTACGAGTTATTAGTTTAATTCTCCCCACGTCTTTTATCTGTTCGTCTGGCGTAACTCCTGGGAATCACTGTAAACCTTCCGGCATGGGGCAGCGCTGCCCCGCTGGGCCTGCCCCCGTGTTCGCCCTGCGTTGGCCCCTGAGCGCTGAGCCGAGACCGCGGTGGCGGGGTTAATCACACTGAGCCTCACGCTGGGCGCTCATCAATCAGTCCGGGGCGAACGCTCGGTGTCGTGTGACCGAACGAACGCGTCAGCTCGAGTGGCAACGCCGTAACGCGGCGAGACGTCCCTGTTCTTCTGGACACGTGTGCGGGGCCCGGTACACGCTACAGGGACACGCTGTTAGCGTGATTGATGGCGGGCTCTGGGCTCCGGGCCCCGGGCCCTGATCTACGGGGGCCGACTCGGCCGGCTCGCGTGTCCGTTCGGGGACTGGAGACGGCGCTTACGAGCTCCACGGTCGCTGGATTTGTGACCGCGAGCGAGTGCGTCTCCCCTGGCCCCGTCTCTCCCTGTCTCCCCCGGCCCCGCTCTCTCTGACTGCCGGGGTAAATTAGGAGGGGTGTTTTCTTAACGCTTGTTCTCTGAACAACTTTTTACATTCATCAAGTTGTTCTTGTTATGCTGCAAGACGTATGTGTGCATGTACAATCTTTTGAACCCCATTTTCTTCCTGAAGTGGAATCACCAGTCACTTCTACATACACACACACACTCACTCCCTCTCTCTCTCACACACACACACACACACACACACACTCCCTCTCTCTCTCACACACACACACACACACTCCCTCTCTCTCACACACACACACACACACACACACACACGCACTCTCTCTCTCTCTCTCTCTCTCTCTCTCTCTCTCTCTCACACACACACACACACACACACACACACACACACACACACACACACACACACACACACACACACTGTAGGGGACGACTCCTCGGTCTTAAATCTCCATATCTCCATAAACACCATATCTTCTACTGCGCTGAAACCTGCACTCTACAAGGGACATCCAATAAAAATAAAATAAATAATATTTTAGAAAATATTTTCACTTCAGGATGTTTATTATGTCAAAAAATGAGTGCTTTCGGCTGTAATTATTTGGGATAAAATTATAGAAGCTGTTTTTCATTGCACACATGAATGTGGTAGATTGTAGATTGCTGTGGTGCTGGAGTAACATTCAAACCAGAGTTACTATAATTATGGAAAGATTATAGTTTTTGGTCTCAGTGGTGAATAAAACCTATGTTTTATGAAATCTGCTTTTGCATTAATTAGATCTCTTACTCTGTGTACATTCTTTTTGGGCACCACATTCTCTTCATTGCATAAAGTCCAACAGAACCTGCACCTTTTACCTTGGTATCTCCTGCTCCAGGGAGCATAATGGCCAATGGGATTCCTGTGCCCATGGTGTTTAGGTGGCATTCTAGTGGCAACCATTCATAGCACTGTGTGTGCGACACTCAATGTCCTCCCCCCGGGTTTCAGATGTGAGAGTATAAAAGGTTCCCATTCATATTGATGCGTGTCACACTGAGTCTATTCTCCCCCTGTTTCCAGATGTGAATGAGTGTAAAAGGTTCCCAATCATTCCACTGTGTGTCACACTCAATCTCTTCCCCCTGGGTTTCAGATGTGAGAGTATAAAAGGTTCCCATTCATATTGATGCTTGTCACACTGAGTCTATTCTCCCCCTGTTTCCAGATGTGAATGAGTGTAAAAGGTTCCCATTCATTCCACTGTGTGTCACACTCAATCTCTTCCCCCCCTGGTTCCAGATGTGAACGAGTGTGAGAGTAACCCGTGTGCTAACGGGGTGTGTAAGAACAACGCTGGATCCTTCATCTGCGAGTGTTCGCCCGGCAGCAAGCTCGACGCCACCGGCCTCATCTGCATCGGTAAAAACCCGCTTCTCCGTTCGTACGCCTGGGCTGCAATACTGGCTCTATGATGAGTACTTAACTTACGCCAAAATCAGGGCTTCATCTGGGCCAGTGGTTCACAAACCTCTCCACGAGCACCCCGGTCACCTGATACCAATCGAGTCCTCGTCTGGTTGCATCAGGTCTGCTTGATGTCCTAAGTTTGGGAACCACGGGTCCAGGCATTAGGCAAAGATACGGCTACGCTTACTTTCTGCTAACAGCGCTAGCAGTGTTTTGAAGTAAATTACCATATTGTAGCTTCCTAGAAAATAAGAGACCATCTGCTTTGTGTGAATCCGCCAGGCAGCACATAAACATAATCACATACTGTCATCGGCTCAACAGTGAATCATAGGTGTAAGCTTTCGAAGAAGAGTAGTTTATCAAACCAAAAAAGCTGAAGAATTTCAGTCATTTCTCTTCAGCATTGAGAAACATTGCTGGAACTGGCAGGGGAAGCAGATGGTGCCTGTAAAATCTTACTGCAGTTCTGTGGGACTTTAGGAGCAGTTCCCAGGAAGGTTTTCTCCCATAATGATGTACTCTATACCCATGATGCTGTACTCTCCCATGACCCTCTGCTCTCTCCCATGATGCTGTGTTCTTTACCCATGACCCCCTGCTCTCTCCCGTGATGCTGTGCTCTTTACCCATGACCCTCTGCTCTCTCCCGTGATGCTGTGCTCTTTACCCATGACCCTCTGCTCTCTCCCATGATGCTCTGCTCTTTACCCATGATGCTCTGCTCATTACCCATGACGCCCTGCTCTCTCCCTGCTCACAGACAGTCTGAAGGGGACATGCTGGCTGCAGGTGCATGCTGGGCGCTGTGAGGTGAACATTAACGGCGGGACGCTGAAGTCGGAGTGCTGTGCCACGCTGGGGGCGGCCTGGGGCAGCCCCTGTGAGCCGTGCGAGATCGGTGAGTCCCGCCTCCCGCCCGCTGACCGAGCCAAGCCCCGCCTCCCGCCCGCTGACCGAGCCAAGCCCCGCCTCCCGCCCGCTGACCGAGCCAAGTCCCGCCTCCCGCCCGCTGACCGAGCCAAGCCCCGCCCCCTGACTGAGCCAAGCCCCGCCTCCCGCCCCGGACCCACACCCTGCAGCCTGGACCTCACGCCTGCTCCCTGTCGCTCGGCAGCACGGGGGGCAGTCAGTGGGGGCAGCACGTGGGGCAGTCAGTGGGGCAGTCAGTGGGGGCAGCTCGTGGGGCAGTCAGTGGGGGCAGCACGTGGGGCAGTCAGTGGGGGCAGCACGTGGGGCAGTCAGTGGGGGCAGCACGTGGGGCAGTCAGTGGGGGCAGCACGTGGGGCAGTCAGTGGGGCAGTCAGTGGGGGCAGCTCGTGGGGCAGTCAGGGGGGGCAGTCAGTGGGGGCAGCACGTGGGGCAGTCAGTGGGGGCAGCACGTGGGGCAGTCAGTGGGGCAGTCAGTGGGGGCAGCTCGTGGGGCAGTCAGGGGGGCAGTCAGTGGGGGCAGCACGTGGGGCAGTCAGTGGGGGCAGCACGTGGGGCAGTCAGGGGTCCAGGTGAAACACTGGGAGTGCTGCGGTGTGCGTGACTCAGGGCTGACCCCCTGCCGGGGCGCTGGGGGGCGCGGGGCCGCTCTGTGGAGGGCAGGCCGTTAATTTCAACACATCGCCAGGGCAACGCTAACCCTCCCCTCTCCCCCTGGGCCCTCACTACTGTTTAGTGTTTAGTGTGGTCTGAACCCTCACCTGAGGGCCGTATGTCCTTCTCTCCCTCTCTCCCTCCCTCTCTCTCGCTCCCTCTCTCCCTCCCTCTCTCTTGCTCTCCCTCTCTCTCTCTCTCTCTCTCCCTCCCTCCCTCTCTCTTGCTCTCTCTCTCTCTCCCCCCCCTCCCTCTCTCTCTCTCGCTCTCTCTCCCTCTCTCCCCTCTCTCTCTCCCCCCCCTCCCTCTCTCTCTCTCTCTCTCTCTCCCTCTCTCCCTCCCTCTCTCTCTCTTTCCCTCTCGCTCTCTCTTGTTTCCCATTTTCCCCTCTGGGATAGCCTGGCCGTGTTGCATTCACACAGTGTTTTCTTAGTGAGATTGCGGTTGTATATATTCTCACATAATGACTTTTCCTGTGGCCTTCAAGAGCCAATCCAAACCACAACAGCTTTATTTCAAATCTGACAGCACTGCATGATGGGAAGTGCTTGTACGGCATGTTTGGTCTCACCTCTGAAAATCTCTGGCATTATTTTTTATTTTATGTCATTCATTTAAATGGTAATGATATTCCTCATATGCATTTGGTTAGTGAAATGCATGGCCGTTGTGAGCATACATAATTTAATGTTTAATATTTCCACGACATTGCCCTTTTATGAATCATTCATTATACGTGATGGATTCTGCGGGAATTTTTTGACCACAGTTTTGACCTGAACTTATTTGAAATGACATTCCCCATTAAGCACTGTATTTATTTATGAGTTATTTATAAACATTTTATGACATGTTAACGACTGTGTTATGAATGGCTTTAGGCCAATTAAGCTTAATTTACAGTGTGACTCAACTCCATTTTCACACAGGAAAGAAACTGCCATATTTTACATCTGTATATTTCACGTGAAAGATTTACAGGGTTCATAAGTGATATTAAATAATATATTACATTATACAATGTTATATAGTTAATACAGTAAACATTTCAGTAAAAGAGTTCATCTGTGATATTACATTATATTAGTAACTGTGTTACTACACTTTACAGTAAATGTTTAGAGAGTTAATTGGTTTGGTAAATGTTTAGAGAGTTAATCGGTACAGTAAATGTTTACAGAGTTATTCAGTACGGTTAAGGTTTGCAGTGTTAATCAGTACGGTTAAGGTTTACAGTGTTAATCAGTACGGTTAAGGTTTGCAGTGTTAATCAGTACGGTTAAGGTTTACAGAGTTGTTCAGTACAGTTAAGGTTTGCAGTGTTATTCAGTACAGTTAAGGTTTGCAGTGTTAATCAGTATGGTTAAGGTTTGCAGTGTTAATCAGTATGGTTAAGGTTTGCAGTGTTATTCAGTACGGTTAAGGTTTGCAGTGTTAATCAGTGCGGTTAAGGTTTGCAGTGTTAATCAGTGCGGTTAAGGTTTGCAGTGTTGATCAGGACGGTTAAGGTTTGCAGTGTTAGTCAGTACGGTTAAGGTTTGCAGTGTTAATCAGTGCGGTTAAGGTTTGCAGTGTTAGTCAGTACGGTTAAGGTTTGCAGTGTTAGTCAGTACGGTTAAGGTTTGCAGTGTTAATCAGTGCGGTTAAGGTTTGCAGTGTTGATCAGGACGGTTAAGGTTTGCAGTGTTAATCAGTGATTTTAAGTGAAGTGTTGTGTCTTCCTGCAGATACTGTCTGTTCGAGGGGATACGCCCGGCCCAAAGGGGTCCTGTGTGAAGGTAAGGTCACGCCCCCTTCTGCTTTTCGCCTGGACTCTCCTCCACCATTGGCCGTCTCCTCGCTGAGGGAGAGCCCCGATCCATCATGGCCGCTGTCCGTCTGTGGGATTGCGCAACACAGCCCTTCAGAATGTTCCTCAGAGGCTGCGTCAATAGTCTCCCATTGGTCAGGGGCTGCCCTTCTCCCATTGGTCAGGGGCTGCCCTTCTCCCATTGGTCAGGGGCTGCCCTTCTCCCATTGGTCAGGGGCTGCCCTTCTCCCATTGGTCAGGGGCTGCCCTTCTCCCATTGGTCAGGGGCTGCCCTTCTCCCATTGGTCAGGGGCTGCCCTTCTCCCATAGGTCAGCGGCTGCCCTTCTCCCATAGGTCAGCGGCTGCCCTTCTCCCATAGGTCAGGGGCTGCCCTTCTCCCATTGGTTACTCAGAGAGGGAATCGTTCAGAGTGTGATTGGCTCTGAAGTGTCCCTCCCGTTCGCTGCTCATCAGCTCGTGTCT